>NC_058407.1:141443097-141535691 GCF_002201575.2 Neomonachus schauinslandi
AGAAGCAGGCTCCCGCTCAAGAAGCAGGCTCCCGCTCAAGAAGCAGGCTCCCGCTCAAGAAGCAGGCTCCCCGCTGAGCAGGGAGCCCTATGCAGGGCTTGATCCCAGGACCTTGGGATCATGACCTGAGCTGAAGGCAGGCGTTCAACCCACTGAGCCACCCAGGCACCTGCCCCATTCCTACTCCTACTTCAATCTCAACCCAAGCCTTACCCTGCCCCCTGACCACCCATAAAGGGCCCTTATTTTTTCCCAAATTATACCCCATTCCTTGAAACTGCCTTTTAAAGATTTATTTTATTTTAGAGAGTGAGAAAGAGAGAGAGAGTGATTGGCGTGGGGGAGGGCCAGAGGCAGAGCGAGAGAATCTCAAGCAGGCCCTGCCCTGAGCACAGAGCCAAATGCAAGGCTTGATCTCATAACCCTGAGATCACTACCTGAGCCGAACCCAAAAGTGGATGCTTAACCAACTGTACCACCCAGGCGCCCCTAGAAAAGAGATTTTTTTCTTACTTTTGAATATTGGCAACTAATTAACAAAAATTTAAAAACACTTGCAGGCAAACCCAAACAGGTCTGCAGCCCTGATTTGGACGGTGTCCTAACCGTCTGAGACCTCATGGGAGAAATTTAAAAGTATATGAAACCATCTACATAGCCAAACACAATTATGTTTTTTTAGGGACAGTATAAAAATGACCAATTTCCTATTAATATTGAAAAAATACACTGAAGAAAGACTCTGAGTGTTGTCTAGGAAGACCTAGAATGACTGTCTCAGAGATAGCCGAGGTCTGTAATTGTCCCACTCCCAAACTTTTTAAGGTATGTGTCCCTACACATAGAGAGGACTTGGGCCCTATTCAGAGGACACTGGGGACTTCAGACTTTAATGTGTACATACAAGTCACATAGGAATCTTTTTTATTTTTTAAACATTTATTTATTTGAGGGGGGAGGGGCAGAGGGAGAGAAACTTCGAGCTGACTCCCTACTGAGCACGGAGCCTGACACAGGGCTCGGTCCCACAACCCGTGAGATCATGACCTGAGTTGAAAGAGTCGGATGCCTAACCAACTAAGCCACCCAGGTGCCCCTAGGGATCTTAATAAAATGCTGATTCTGATTCAGCAGGTCTTGGGGGGGCTGAGGTTGGGCATTTCTTTTTTTTTTTTTTTAAAGATTTTATTTATTTATTTGACAGAGAGAGAGAGAGAGAGAGACAGCAAGAGAGGGAACACAAGCAGGGAGAGTGGGAGAGGGAGAAGCAGGCTTCCCGCTGAGCTGGGAGCCTGACCGGGGGTTTGATCCCAGGACCCTGGGATCATGACCTGAGCTGAAGTCAGACGCTTACCCGACTGAGCCACCCAGGCGCCCCAAGGTTGGGCATTTCTGACGAACTCCTGAGTTGGTGCCAATGCCAATGCTGGCTGGTTCGAGAACCTCACTTTGAGCAATAAAGTTTTCAAGGATCTGTGCTACCATTGTACACATTGGAAGAGAAATTCTCCAGTTGTGACACTCACTGCCCCTAGCCTGTCTACCTACTGTCTGGGGATGGATGGGGAGCTAAGCAGGAGAGGTGGGAACCACAGGTACCTTCGCCTTTAGAAGCAGGGAGTAGGGAACATTGCTCAGGGAGACAGAAAGGTTTTGGGGAGGTTCCTCTTGCTGCCTTTGGCTCAGTGGATGGAGTGGGAAAAGAGCAAGTGTGAAAGTGAGGAAACAAAGGAATTTGGAGAGCCAGCTGCCCTCCCTGGACCAAATTCCCAGTTTGGCCTGGTGGAACCCTGTCATCTCTGTCTCACCCAGGCCTGCAGCATCTGGCCTCTCTTCCTGGGCATACATTTTTCTTTGCACTCTTGGAAAAATTGGACCCATAAATTGAATCCACCTTCAGGCAGTTTAACTTGCATGGCCAGCACTTACTCAGCAGATAACCACCAGCCTCATTAACCTTGGCTCATTCTCAAGAGGTTTTTTGGGGGTGGGGGAAGGTGGTGGTGGTGATGGTCAAAGAGCTTATGAATTATTCTTTGATAATTCCTGGAGTATCTTGGGGAGCAGAGTTGTTTATTTTGTTGAGTAAACATAATTTGTATTCCAAGCCCTATTTGTTGGTATGTTGATGTGTGCATACATGTGTATTGTGTGAGTGTTGATGTGTGTGTACCCATTTTATTATTTTAAAAATATTTTATTTATTTATCTATTTGTTATGTTATGTTACTTTATTTATTATGTTACGTTAGTCACCATACAGTACTTCATTAGTTTTTGATATAGTGTCCCATGACTCATTGCTTGCATAGAACATCCATTGCTCATTGCAATATGTGCCCTCCTTAATACCCATCACCAGGCTAACCCATTTTAAATGCTGAACAGTGACCTCTCCCTGGAGGTGTCTCTTACCCACCTGGTATTGCCAGGAGATCTGAAAAACCAATGCCCTGGGTTCTGTGAGCACCATGTTTCTCAAAACATGGTCCTTTGCCCATCTGTGTCAGATCACCTGAAGAGCTCCCTAACATGCAAAATCCTGGGTCCTGCCAGGGACCTGCTGTATTAGAATCCCTGGTACTGGAGCCCAGGAATCTATCTTTTTATCAACCCACCCTGGTGACCATGATGCACAAGAATATGGAGAATCACTGCCATAGATGAGACTTAGGTTCTTTCTGCATATCAGCTGGGTCATTCCACTTACTTTTGGGTGGTTGTCTTGCTTGTGATATATTTTATATTACAAAGTATTTGTGTTTCTCGGGGATCACTGGGTTGACTTTTTAAACGATCACTGTGGCCCAGTGTAGTGACATTTGCTGCTCACCTTCATTTCCTCATGTTCTGTCAACAGCCCTGGTTATCATCTGGGGACTCTTGCCTCCTCTACTCTCCCAAGGTCCTATAGCTGCTAAGTAGTGGAGTCGGGATGCAAGCCCAGGCAGCCTGGCTTCAAAGTCTGCTCTCTTATTCACTGTGGCATGTAGCTATAACACACACTGCTGGGGGCCCTCCCTAATTGTTCAGCACTCACTCTCCTTTGTATGCAGAGCTTCTTTCTGTACCCATGTCCAGGTTGCCTAGCCAGTGCATGGGGTAGAGCAGATGTACCAGGAAGTTACTTTGCCAGGAGCAGTCCTCAGCCACCCACAGGCAGGGGTTCATTGTCAACCTTCCAGCTTCCTTCCCCTTCAGGAGGCAGGATTCAGAGACATGCTGTATAGTTTCCTGAGTTGCCCAGTGCAGCTGAGACCCACTTGCCCACAGCAGGGCCTGCTTATCACACCTCTAGTATTGGTTTCTTCCTGTCAGTGTCTCATGTTCCCACTCCCCGATCAGTGCTTCTCTTAGGATCACCTCCCAAATCAACTACTTGTTGAAAGCCTTATCTCAAGGGGTCTGCTTCTGGGACACCATGTGCTTAAACTGCCTTAAGCATATATCATCTTATTTAATCTTTGCCTCATCCTTGCCTGGTAGGAACCATGATCAGCCCCATTTTACAGGTGAAGAAAATGAGGCTTGGAGAATGGAAGTGACTCGGCCAAGCTTAGGAGCTGAGCCAGGACTGGAGCCAGGTCTGTTGGCACCAATGTTCAGTTCTGAGTCTGCACTTTGTTTTATTTATTTATTTTTAAAGATTTGTTTATTTATTTGACAGAGAGAGAGATAGCGAGAGCAGGAACACAAGCAGGGGGAGTGGGAGAGAGAGAAGCAGGCTTCCTGCCAAGCAGGGAGCCTGATGCGGGGCTCGATCCCAGGACCCTGGGATCATGACCTGAGCCGAAGGCAGACGCTTAACGACTGAGCCACCCAGGCACCCCTCTGAGTCTGCACTTCGTACTGTGGAGTTTATGGGTAACTGGTGGGTAGTGTGTGGCATGTGTTGGATTGGGCTTCCGATCTGTTCTTGCCATGCTTCCCACTCCTAGCTGAGAGGAGCGTCATGGTGCCTCTCTTTAAATTTACAGTACGGGTTGAGAAAGTGAGAAGCTGACCTCGGGCGTGGCTGCCATACTCTCTGTTGAGCCAGTGTGCCCACCTCAGGCCTGGCTAACTTGTATACCAGCCTTTTGGTAGGGACTTGAACTGAACTCGACAGAGCGAACCTCAGCCAAGACAGATCCTTTCTTGTGGAGTGCTCCACAATCCTCACTGCCCCTGGCCTAAGTAGACCTCCCACATCCCCCCATGAGCTGACCTCTAGGTCCCAGTGAAATGCTTCTTTCAAAATGGACTTTTCCTGGTGGGAAGCCCTTCCAGGGTTTTTGGGTTAATCAATTTCAACCCAGCTGCCTGGGTTGTTCCCAAGGTCTGCCTTCATGTTATAATTTTGCACTTGAAGCCCACAGGCTATTCTGCCAAGAGTAGAATTTCTATTTTTAAAAGAATAAATAATAAACTGCTCTGGAATTGTAATAACTTCCAGAGCCTCCTTAGGTCCAGTCTCTCACTTGTTCATTTGGTGAATTCAGTGAGTTCCCAGGCTCCACAGGCATGAGGAAGTGAAGTCAAACACCCACCCAACAAATATCCATGGGGTGGTTAATACATGCAGTCGTATGAATGTGTAATCACAAACATGAGAAGGCCTATTATGGAAAAGAAATAGTGATATGAGAGAAAATAACAGCGGGGCAAATTTTAAAATCATTATTGGGTTTGTTGTATTGATTATTACAGAATTTATAGATTTTATAATTAAAACATTATAGATCTTAAAATTATTATCTATAGTAATAATTATAGATTCTTCTCTGTACTTACATTCATATAAAGTGTGCACATGCACACACACACACACACACACACACCTGCACCTGACACATAAGTGGGATTATTCACCAAGTAGCTGTTTTTTTACTTTATTTTTTATTTTTATTTTTATTTTTTAAAAGATTTTTATTTATTTGTTTGACACAGAGAGACACAGCGAGAGAGGAACACAAGCAGGGGGAGTGGGAGAGAGAGAAGCAGGCTCCCTGCTGAGCAGGGAGCCCAATGTGGGGCTCGATCCCAGGACCCTGGAATCATGACCTGAGCCAAAGGCAGATGCTTAACTGACTGAGCCGCCCAGGGGCCCTGTTTTTTTTACTTTAGAACATATCATGGACCCCTTTCCAAGAGTGTACATAAGGACTGCTTCATTTTAAAAAATTTCTTATCAAAGTATAATTGATACACAATGTGAGATTAAAATTGTTGAAAACTCATTTAAAAAATTGTTTATGATAGAAACTTTCAAACATATACAAAAGTTGTGAGAATAATAAAATGAATCTCCCTCACCCAGCCTTAACAATTTTCAACTTCTAACAGATTTTTTTTTTTTAAGATTTTATTTATTTATTTGACAGGGAGAGACACAGCGAGAGAGGAAACACAAGCAGGGGGGAGCGGGAGAGAGAGAAGCAGGCTTCCTGCGGAGCAGGGAGCCTGATGCTGGGCTCGATCCCAGGATGCTGGGATCATGACCTGAGCCGAAGGCAGACGCTTAACGACTGAGCCACCCAGGTGCCCCAACAATTTTCAACTTCTAGCCAAACATATTTCATCTATATTTATCCCATCCAATTCCTCCCCTTCTCATATTATTTTGAAGAAAATCCCAAACATCATATCACTGCATTTATAAATTTCTCAGTAGACCTAAACCCTTTTTAACTACTGTGTAATATTCCACTGATAAATATTCCATAACTTATTTATCCTGTCTTTTTTTTTTTTTAAATTCATTTATTTTTTGACAGAGAGAGACAGCGAGAGAGGAAACACAAGCAGGGGGAGTGGGAGAGGGAGAAGCAGGCTTCCCGCCAAGCAGGGAGCCTGATGGAGGGCTCGATCCCAGGACCCTGGGATCGTGACCTGAGCTGAAGGCAGATGCTTAACGACTGAGCCACCCAGGTGCCCCTATCCTGTCTTCTATTAATGGGCATTTCAGCTATGTTTAATCTAGATAAAGACACATTTTCTAGTTGTAAATGTGGAATTAAATGAAATGTTTTCTCCCCCCTCTTCTGAGGGGGCCCTTATACTGAGGATATAGATTCTCTAGACTTGAGTAAAACAAAAGTGTGCCTCATGGCTGCCTCCTGCCACTTCCATACCTAGTGGGGAGGCAGGTAGGGGTCTCTGAGCCAGGCAGTAAGAAGTTCAGTTTGCTGGCCATGGGGTGGGGATCGGGTGGTCATCCCCACAGCCTGAGAGGTCCCATGAAGGGTGTGAGTCAGGCCATCTGGTCAGGGAGACACAGTGGTTTCACCAGTGGGTCTCAGCAGAACACGGAACAGACTTGAGTGAATGCTGTAGTTTCCTAGGGCTTCCATAACACATCACCACAAACTTGGTGGCTTAGAACAACAAAAACTTCTTTCACAGTTCTGGCAGCCAGAAGTCTGAAATCAAGGTGCTGGCAGCGTCACACTTCCTGCTAAGGCTCAAGGGGAGGATCCTTCCTTGCCTCTTCCAGCTTCTTGTGACTCCTGGTGTTCTTTGGTTTGTGGCTTCATCCTCCCAGTCTCTGCCTCTGTCTTCACATGGCCTTCTTTCCTGCATATCTGTGTCTTTTCTGTCTCTTATAAGGACACTTTCATCAGATTTAGGGCCTGCCCTAATGATCTCATCTTAATTCTTACCTTAATTACATCTGCAAAGACCCTATTTCCAAATAAGGTCATACTCTGAGGCTTGGCATAGACACGATTTGGGGGTGGAGGGAGGGATACGATTTAACTCACTACAGGGAGTGTCCTGGTATACTCGCAGTTGCCCTAGGCAAAAGGCTAGGCTTTTCTGAGGCTGAATGGGTGTTACTGTGGCAGCCAGGCAGTCAGAGGCTAGGCACAGAGCAGTTAGGGAGTATTCACCTGCAAGCAACTAAGAAACAACTCTCAGCAGGTGAGTGGGAAGGTCCATAAGGACTGGAGGTTGGTCTTTCTGGGGATGGTTCAGCAGCTTCATGATTATCAGGGCTCTGGGCTGGGGATTCTGCAATTCTCTTGGATTTTCTCTCTTGGTTGCAAGATGGCTTCTGTGAGCTGAGCAGGAAATCTTTACAATGTGAGTGAGGGAGGGAGTGCTGGGGATGGCCAGGGCTGTGTGTGTGTGTGTGTGTGTGAGAGAGAGAGAGAGAGAGAGAGAGAGAGAGAGTTTCTTATGAAGGAGGAGATGTCTTTCCCAGGAGACCTTCCTTTTACATCTTATTGGTCGAGACTGGGTCACATGGCCACCCCAGCTGCAAGGGAGGCTGGGAAAGCAAGCATCTCTTGTTCGGTCTGTAGACAGAGGCAAGAGAGAAAGAAAGAGCTGTGGAGGGGTCACTACCCATGCACGGACAGCCCTCCAACTCTTCCAAATAAATCACCAGTAAATCCATTATGCTCTTCCATGCTCTTCCCACTGCAACAAGTCATATCTTGTTGATCACTTAAGATCTGTGTGTGTCAACTCATGTCATGGATGGTCTCATTACGAGGCAGCTTTTGTTTGGAGGGCTCGTGCTCCAGGAGGGGGAGTTTCTGGAGAAACCCTCTTAAATCAGTAGCTTTAGTTATTTTCCTCACAAGTAGGACAATGCTGAAACAAACATGCTTGTCCATAAATATTTGTACATCCACAACTGTATTTTGGGATGTGGGATTGCTGTGCTCGAATACCCTGTATGTTCCTGTTGGGAGCTTTCTCCAGGCCTGGGTGTGGATCTTGCTTGCTCATCTTCAAGCCGATCATAGCCCACATCTTTCAGGGATGACCGAGCAGGAATATGCATTTCTTTTGCTTCCCCTTCGAATCCATTATCTCGACCCGCCGTCCCTTGCCTGTTTTGGCAGTGAGGTTCTCTGATGACTCTGGAGCTGTTGTATACATTATTCATAACATCTTTTTATATCACCTACTGTGGCACCAGCTGGGGACAGCAAATACTACAAACATGGCACCAATAAAAAAGAATGTGTAATCAGTCTTTAAAAATTCCTTCTTGTCTGCCAAGGGCGGCACGTGAGGGTGGAAAGTGAGCAGCTGGCTGGTCCTGCTAATTTTGAGGCGGCTTTACGCTGAAAATGATGGTTGCTTCACCATCAGTCTCTCTCTGACCTCTGGAAGAGGCAGATCCCAGGCGCCTGAGCAGATTTGATGGGGAGGGAGCGCATATCCAATGCCACAAGTGAGGGAAAAAGTACAACATATCTTCTCCAGAAGTAGGGGGTATTATTACCAGCTTTATCTCTCAGATGCTGACAGAGAGGTGGGGCTTGTTGGTTGCTTATTTATTGTTTTCCTTCCATTTTGTTTTATTGAGACATAATATACATTAAAGTGTACTCATCTTAAATTTGCAATTTGATGATTTTTTTTTACACACCTATACACCCGTTGTTGTGGTTTCAGTTGTGTCCTCACAAAAGATATGTGGAAGGTCTTAACCCCCAGGACCTCAGAATGTGACCCAATTTGGAAGCAGGGTTGTTGCAGATGTATTAGTTAAGATGAGATCATGCGGATTGGGGTGGGCTTTTAGTCCAATATGACAGGTGTCTTTTTTTTTAATTTTTAAAAAATTTTATCTATTTGAGAGAGTGAGCAGGTGAGAGAGAGAGAGAGAGAGAGAGAGCACGAGCAGGGGGAGAGGGAGAAGCAGGCTCCCCACCGAACAGGAAGCCTGATGTGGGGCTTGATCCTAGGACCCTGGGATCAGGACCTGAGCCAAAGGCAGACGCTTAACTGACTGAGCCACCCAGGCGCCCCTCTCAGGTGTCTTTATAAGAAGAGGGAAATTTGGACACAGGCACACACACAGGGAGAAGGGCACATGAAGGTGAAGGCACAGATTGAAATTATGCCTCTACAAGCTAAGGAAGGCAAGGAGTACTGGCAGCCACCAGAAGCTGGAAGAGGTTGGGAAGGATTTCTCTTCTAGAGCCTTCAGAGAGAGAGCATGGCCATGCTGACACATCTTATCTCAAGACTCTGGCCTTCAGAACTGTGAAACAAATTTCTATTGTGTTAAGCCACCCACTTTGTGGTCCTTTGTTATGGAAGAGTAGCAAAGTGATCTACCCATGTGACCACCATGGAGATGCAGATATAGAACCTATTTAGTGCCCAGAAGTTTCCCTTGGGCCCCTTCCAAGATTATAACCTCTTTCTCCACCTGAGCTAACCATCTGTTCTGATTTCTATCACCACTGGTGTGTTTTGCCTATTCTTGAACTTTGTGTAACTGAAATCGTGCAGTAGGAACTCTTCTGTGTCTGGCGTCTTTCGCTCAGCATCATATCTGTGAGATTTCTTCACTGTGTTGTGTGTGAAGATTACTGCTGATTTTTTTCCATAAATATTTACTCATTACCTGTGATGTGTTGTGGTAGGCCCTGAGGTTATGAGGACTACAGGGGTTCTCTGTCCAGTTTGGAAGAGAGAATTGTAAACTACTCACCACGAGATGATGTGGACATGGGTTGCTAAGGGTTTGGACTTTGGGAGCCTGCAGAGCATGGGGAATCCAGGACAGTCTCCACAAAAGTGATGAAGTTCATACTGAACATTTTAGGGTAGTAGACTAGTTTGAGTGGATGCACGGATGGGGGTGCAGGGATGTGTGCAGGGAACTGTGAAGAATCTGGTGCGGCTCAGGAATAAGACATCATAGGCAACTGAGAGATATTTATTGACTAGTGCAGGGACTGACAATAGTCTTTGGGCCAAAACTTGCCCACCACCTGCTTTTGTAAATAAAGTTTTGTGGAACCCAGCCACTCCCATTCCTTTACATATGTATGGTTGCTTTGGCATTATGACTGCAGCCTTGAGTAATCATGACAGAGGCCATATGGCCCAAAAACCCTAAAATATTTATTATTTTGACCTTTACAAAAAAAAAATAGGTGATACCTGGTCTAGTGTATGCCAGAAGCTGGGCTTAAGTGCTCTTTCGTTATATTTCTATTTAATAACTACAGTGACTCTGCAAGAGAGCCATTATTGCTCCTACTTTAAAGATGATGATCCTTAGGCTCAGAGAGGTAAAGTGATTTTTCAAGGTCGCAGCCAGCAAGAGGAGGAACTGGATCTGTCTGAGTTCAAAGGAGCTTCTCCAGAGTAACTGGAATCTCTCCAACAATTAGCAATCATTGTAGGAAATAGTTTGAGGCCAGATTGTGGAGAGTCACTCATTCGTTTTCATCTTTGGGCAATGGGGAGATGGTGAAGGTTCTTGAGAAAGGGAATAGTGTGATCAGGCCAGTTTGAAATCATCATATCCAAGTGCCTTCCTGGGTGTGGGGTCTAAGACTCATCAAGCAGGGTTTGCACTCATCCACAAAATTTTTCTCAGGAGGATCATTCATTTAGCAAAGGAAAAGTGCTGACCAATATCCTGCATTGCTGAGTTATGTCTTGGAGCTGGAGTCTCTCTTGACACAGCCCTAAGGATGATGAGTAAAGAGAAGGGGGGTCTTTCAGTCTAGTATCTAGATTAGATCCAAATCTAGGTTTAGATCTGAGCATACACATGCCAGTCTCTGTACTACAGGTTTCTACACATATACATGACCTTGTCTTGTCCTCACTACTGGCCAAGAAACAGGTGCTATTATCAGCCCTCCTGTACAGATGGAGAGGATAAGAGACTTATCCCTTCGAAGGTAGACTAGTAGTTTCAGGGCCTACAGGGAGAGGGAAATGGAAAGTGACTGCTAATAGGTATGGGGTTTCTTTTGGGGGTGAAGCAAATGTTCTGGAATTCCAGAACTACCATGGTGATAGTTGCACAACTTTGTGAATATTCTCCAAAATGCTGAATTGTACACTTCAAAAGGGTGAATTTCTTGATATGTGAATTATATCTCAATGGGATGCCACTTTACACCCATGAGGATGGCTATCATAAAAAAGACATATAATAACAGGGGTTGGCAGGGATGTGGAGAAATTGGAACACTCATGAATTGCTGGTGGGAAAGTAAAACGGTGCAGCTGCTATGGAAAACAGTCTGGCAGGTTCTCAAAGTGTTAACATAGAGTTACTGTATGACCCAGCAATTCCATTTCTAGGTATATACCCAAGAGATTTGTCCACACAAAAACTTGTACACAAATGTTCATAGCAAATTTGTTTATAATAGCCAAAAAGTAGAAACACCCAAAAATGTCCATCAACTGATGATCAGATAAATAAAATGTGGTCCATTCATAAAATGGAATATTATTTTGCCATAAAAAGGACACATGCTGGGGTGCCTGGGGGAAAAAAAAGACACATGCTGTAATATGCACGAATCTCAAAAACATGACGTTAAGTGAAAGAAGCCAGAAACAAAAGGCCACATGTTGTATGATTTTATTTATATGAAATGTCCCGAATAGGCAAATCCATAGAGATAAAAAGTAGATTAGCAGTTGCCTGCAGGGAAGGGGACTGGGGAATGAGTGCTAATAGGTATAGGGTTTCTGTTTGGGGTGAAGAACACTACTGCTAATAATGGTGGTGGTTGCATAACTTTTTGAATATACTGAAGATCACCGAACTGTGCACTTTTAGATGTGTGAGTCATATGTTAATAACAGCAACAAGAACAAGAAAGACCCTCATCCTCGATGACACAAGGAGCATTGTCAGGGCCAAGGTTGAACTCAGGTTGTCTATTTCCAGGCCCAAGCCTGGTTCCCATCCTGTCCGGACCCTTATCCATCCATTTCCATGGATGTCCATGTCATACTAAGAAATCCCAAATTACTAGTTTTATATGCTTTAGAGGTGGAAACACATTAATCCAGGAGACAGTGTGGCAGAATGACTGAATTGCTTGATGGAATCCCTTCTCTGCCACTCATCAGCTGTATCTGTTTCCGCATTTGTCAAATGTGGTTGCTAGTGCCAGTATGGATCTCATAGGGTTGCTGGGAGGAGTCCATGGATTCATACAAGTGATCTGTTTTGAAGTATGTCTGGTTGGTAGCAAGTGCTCAGTAAATTTCTCCTGTCTCTTTCTGAGTTGTTGGGGACCTCAATTTGGACCTTAGCTCAAAGTCTTTGAGCTTGGGCATGTCTGCAGCTGCCTCATCTTGGTTGTCCAAGAGTTAAGTGGTAAGATCAGGCTGATGCTATGGTCCAGGTACAAAGGTGAGGGGAGAGAAAACCCCCAGGAATTGATGATGCCAGACCAACCTTTGTTCTTTGAGTCATTACTATTTTCAATTCTCCACAGCCCTGATTTTGAGCATGATATCAGTAAAGCTTAAAAATATCTGATGGTACAGGGGCCACATAGTAATCATAGCAAGCTTTAATAGTCATATTAGAATTTGAGTGAACGTGGATAATCAAAAACTTCTGAATTCTACTTCCCGTTCTCTGCTAGGTCTCCTCAAGGCTGAATAGCTTTGAAATGGCCATAAATTTGCATAATGTCTTCCATAAAGCTAATCACTTTAGGTCTGGAAGCATTTTTGCCTGGGGCTATTATAGTCTTCCACTGTTTCCCTAGCTGACATATAAAATCAGAGGAATTGAGGATTTTTTAGGTAGAGCAAGGGATGTTGCAGAGTCTAGCTGTGGCTTACTTGGAGCATGGAAAGACAGACCAGGCTCCAGGATAAGTGGCATCAGAGCTTGTTTTTCCTGCCATTTTGGGGCATGTTGCAGGAGAGGAAGGATCCAAAGGAGATGGGAAAAGGTCTATAATAGGGGCTTATGTATTATTTGGTAGAAATTACTTCTTTAAGTCAGTCTTGAAAGGGACCACTGGCTGACTCCTATGAGTTGGTAAATGCCATATAGCTAATGAAATCTGGTTAAGATTTTCCTCCCATTTTTGTCTCTCCTTCTCAGGTACTCCAGGTCTCCAAGGAGCCCCAACCACTGGGTAGTGATCACTTTTTTTCCATGCTTCTTGAGTTTGTACGTTTTAAATCTGAACCTTGAAAATCTATATGTCATGCTAATGGAGGGAGGTTTACTTTAACTGAAATTTTATTGTTTCACTAGCCAATAAATTCAAATGGCACAAATTTCAAAAGGTACAAAGGGGTTGCTATAGACTGAATATTTGTGTCCCCCACCCCCCAAATTCATATATTGAAATCCTAACCCCTAATGTGATGGTATTAGGAGGTGGGGGCCTTTGGGAGGTGATTAGCTTATGCAGGTGGAACCCTCATGAATGATATTAGTGCTTTTATGAAAGAGACCCCAGAAAGCTCCCTCACCCTTTCTGCCATGGACACAGAGAGAAGATGACCATTTATGAACCAAGAGACACTAAATCTGCCAGCACCTTGATCTTGGACTTCCTGGCTGACTGAACTGTGAGAAATACATTTCTGTAGTTTATAAGCCACCCAGTCTATGGTATTTTGTTATAGCAGCCTGAATGGACTAAGACAGGGTACACATTGAAAAGTCAGCCTTCCATCCCTCTCCCCCTGCTACCAGTTCTCCCCCGTGCAGGCAACCAGTGTGATCAGTTTCTGGTTCCACATATCATATCACCTACATCTATACCTGTACCTACTCATCTCCTATAAATGATAGCTTGCTATAAATACTATTTTGCACCCTTTTCCCTTTGAATTATGTATTGGTTTCCTATTGTTGCTATAACAAGTTACCACAAATTTAGTGCTTAAAACGACACAAATTTATTTTTGCATAGTCTGGAGGCCAGAAATTCCAAATGGGTCTCAATGGGCTAAAATCAAGTTGTTCCCTTGCCTTTTTTAGCTTCTAGAGTCTGCCTGCATTCCTTGGCTCATGGCCCCTTCTTCCATCTTTGAAGCCAGCAGCATAAAATCTTCAAATCCCTCTCTGACTCTGACCCTCCTTCTTCCGTATTATAAGGACTCTTGTGATTACATTGGACTCAACCTGGATAATCCAGAATAGTGTACCTATCTCAAAATCCTTATCTTAATCACATCTGCAAAGCCCCTTTTGCCATGTAAGATAACATATTCTTAGGTTCTGGGGATAAGAATGTGGACTTCTTTAGGGACCATTATTCTACCCATCAAAATATATCTTGGAGATTGTCCCATGTTAGGGCATAGAGTGTTCTTTCCCTTTTATCAGCCTCATGGACACTGTTCCATTGTTTGGATATGCCATAATTTACTTGATCGATTCCCTCTTGATGAACACTTAGCTTGTTTCTAGCCTCTTGTTATTCCAACCAGTGCTACAAGGAATTACACTTTATCTGGCACCTTTGCTAGTATATCTGATGAATTTCGAGAAGTGGAATTGCTGAGTTAAAGATAGGAACCTCTCTAATTTTATTAGATATTGCCAGATTGCTCTAAGGGTGGTTAAAAATTTATTATAGAAAATTTCAAATATATAAAAGTAGAATAGTTCAGTGCATACTGTGTATCCATCTTCCAGTTCAACAATAACAATTAGCAACTCATGGCCAGTCTCCTTTAATCTGTACCTCCCATATGCTTCCTCCCCCCAGTGCCTTTGTTATTTAGAAGTAAAACCCAGACATCACATATTCCAAAGGAAAGATTTAAAAGTTTGAAACACAGTAGCATGTGTTAATGAGATTGTTGTGGACGGACTGAACCGAGAGGAGAATCCTTCACAGATGTTAACATTCAGAACACCTGTGTTCCTAGGAGAGTCACCCTCCACCTAGGAGAGCGTGGATGTCTGCCAGCTGCCACCATTATCGCTGTTGTTGTGGAGATAGTAGCTGACCCATCCCACCCTCTGAGCTGGTTTGGTTTCACCCAGAGGATGATCTCAGAAATCAGCATTGCCCTGCAGATTTGTGCAGATGATGTTCTGGAAGGTGGAGCGCTGGGAATGAGCTGACTCAGCCAGCTGCTTTGGAACTCCAATACTGAGCAAGCGCCCTACAGCAATAAAAAAGTACTTTTTGACCTGCCATATCTGCACATTATCAGCAAGTGAGAGCCCTTTCTGTAACAATACCAGAACTTTGATATCTTGCCTTATCAAATTTTCACACCACTTTCCAAGAATAATAAAAAAAGATCCAAGCAGGGGTAGGCTTTTGGGGAAACTGGCTTTCTGTGGGGAAGGGTGGTTTTCTCTGCCACTGATATCTTGACAGAGGACAGACTCTCTCTTAGCAAATTTGAGGGCATGGTGTTTATGACATTGGGACCAGGGTGGTGAGTTATCCTCCCTTCAACGTCATGAGAGCCAGCCCCTCCTCTGAGTTTTGGCAGCCTTTTAGGTCCCTGAATCTAATGGAATATCGCAAAGGAGCAGGCAAGGTGATATTGTGCCCAATTTCAAGATGGAGAAAAAGAAGGAACAGAAATCTGAAAGGACAGAAAAAAAGTCTCTCCTTAGATTTGTGTCACCCTGCCCATCCTAGCAGTGAACCAGCGATTCCCAAGGGCTTCTCCCTACCTTTACTTCCATAGCTACCACACCGCTCTAGGCCTACCTCATCCCTCCTCCAAGTTATGATAGCACCTTCTGACTGGCCCTTCTGCTTCTGTCCTCCTCCATATGCAGCAGCCAGGATGTGTCACTCCTGTGCTCACAAGGCCTCCAGTGGCTCCATCTCATTGGGCCAAAGCAAAGTCTCCCACCTCCTGCTGCTCTACCCTCCCTCCCCTGCTCCTGGTGATTCCTGAAACAAACCAGACCTCAGGGCACTCAGTTTTGCTGGAATGCTCTTCCCATAGGAGAACTGCAGGGTGTGACCCTGGTCTTCAGGGTCATCTTTAACTTAATAGAAGCCTTTCTCCGCCACACAGCTGAGGCGCAATGTACCCCTGGCACTTTTTATTCCTTTTCTTGCTTTACTTTCCCCTTTAGCACTTAAAACTAACTAACTATATGTAATGTATATACTACACATGTAATATCAATATATAGTTATATGTACAGATTATTATTACATGACTGTATTGATTAGCTACGTCTGTATAGTAATACATTCTATACATGTTACTATATTAACTTGTTTACTGTCTATCTGCATTAACTAGACTGTAGGTCCTATGAAACCTATGATTTTTGTCTCTTTTGCTCACTGCTATATCATCAGTGCTTGAAGTGGATACCTGGCACATAGTAGGTGCTCAGTAACCATTTTTTGAGTGGTAACTGGATCAAGGAATTCTGACCTATGTATTGGAGTGGCAAGGCCAACCATTATCCTGAGAGCAGTAGCTTAGGCAACTTAGTTTTGTTCGTTTGATTCTTTTGAAAAAGAATATCACAGAGAATAGTAGTATCACAGAGTTCAGAGGGAATTTTGTTTCCTTGATTAACATGATTTTCCTGGTTGTTACATCCAGGGCACCATCAGTGGCCTCAACCTTAACCTTTTGTTTTTACTACCCCCCCTTCATCCCTAGACAGCATGGGGAGAGTTTGGCTATCTCTTGCCTGGCCCTGAACCAGGCACCATAACTGTAAGGAAGCTCCATCAGAAATTCAACAGGTTCCAAAAAGACAGAAAAAAAGTGTGAGGGAGTGACTGATCAGTTTTAAGCTAGAATTATAAAACCTGCATAGAAATATTCTAATTCAGGTTGAAATTTGTGATGAAGTTTGGTGTTTCAGATGTGGGAAGGGAGAGTGCTCTACCACCTGGGCTTTTCTGGTGCCCAAGATGAATCCAAAAATGTTCCAGGCTCATTCCCAGAGCACTGAAAGATTTGCTACAAGACAGGGGCTACAGGCACCCTCTCCCCAAATCAGGATGGGGCAGGAGTAGGTTGAGGAGTGTAAAGGGCCTCCCTTGGGGTCCTGGCATTCGAGGGCACGTCGGTGTGCTCTGGTGTCCCTCAGCGGGGGGGGGGGGGGGGGGGGGGGGGACCAGGGCTGCTGACCTGCTCCTTCCAGAGCCATGTTTTATCTCCCTCCCATCCGCTGTTACATCTGTGGTTGTAACATCAACCATGGAGTTCACAAATGCACTTCAAACCAGATACTCTAGAATTAAACTCCACTGTAGAATTAAACTCTTGGCCAGATGTAGGACTTCTGGACTCTGGGTGCACCTGCAGCAGGATGAGTGGGCCCACATAAGATGTCTTCCCGGGAGCCCCTCCTTGAAGGTGTTCTCCGACGAATTCTCAGTCACATTCCCAGCTGGGTCTGCTTCAAAGTCAGTTCGGATGTTGCCCCAAAAGAGCTTTAGGTATTTCTCTAAGTTCATTTTCTTGTAATTTGTTAATTTCCTTTTAAGTTGTACAATATTTCAAACATGCAGAAAAGAAGATAAGGAAATATAATACAACAGACCCCCGTTAACAACATAACTTTGCAATATTTGCTTCAGATCTTTTTTTGTTTCTTAAGAAATGACATCACAGATATCGCTAAACCACTCCACCTCATCTCATTTCGCTCCTTCCAAGAGGAAACCACCATCCAAAGTTCTTTTCTGCACATGCTTTCCCAAGCACATGCTTGTCACATAGGACTGACCTGCACGGTGGCTCCTAGAAAGGGCCTCGTCTGTCTGGGACACATGAGCAAGGACCAAGGGATAGATGCAGGAGCAAGTTGTACTTTGCCCCTTAGTGTGTGCTAAGACAAATGGCCTGAGGAGCTCAAGAGAGATAAATATACAATCTGGTCTCACCAGTTTCTTTTACACGTGTGTGTACATTACCTTACGCTCTCATCACTGTATTTTCTTCCTCTCATTGCGACCTGCTGCCAAATGTTACAATAAAATCAAAGTATTGAGATGGCTCAGTGATTGACTTTTAGTTTCTGTCTGGATGCTTAGCATAGCAAAAGAGCTGCCCCGGCAATTGTTTGTCTCTGTCATTGCACAAGTTTGCAAGTGTGTACACACTTACCCCCTATCCTGCCCCCCCCACCTCCAATAACACATAGTTTTTCCTTTCATGGTTGTGCTGAAGCAGCAGATTCAGTTCAGCGTTTAGCTCTCTGGAAGAGGTATGTTCTTATCAATTATAGGTTGCAATAAAAGTAGGTGTGTAATGAGCAACCACTGCCCCTAGAATAACATAATGAAAGCAAAAGTCAACTAGCTGAACAAATTCATACAAAAAGAGGTGTATATATAAATTTCTATTGTGATTTTCCCTTTAACTCATGGATTATACAGAGGGATATTTTTAATTTTCCAAATATATGCTTATGTTTAGCTATTTTTTTGCTGTCAATTTCTAATTTTGCTGCATTATGGTCAGAAAATGTGGCCTGTAAAGTACCAGTTATGTAGTGGATTTTGTTGTGATTTCTCTTATGGCCTCATATGTGGTCAACTTTTCACAAATGTGTCATGTATACTTCAAAGGCATGTAGATGATCTGTCTTTTAAGGAGAGAGTTTTAGCTTTTTATAAATATATTCAAGGTTAGCAGTATAATTGAAGTCTACTTTCTTTCTCTGTCTGTTAATCTCTCAGAACCTTATACGTCAGTCAGGGTAACATTGGACAGCGTTGCTGTGGCAAATAAGCCCTGAAATCTCAGAGTTTTCACACAACAATCATTTATTTGTCACCCACATCACTGTCCAGTGCAAGTCAGTGTTTCAGAGATCTTGGAGGTTTCCATTTTGTAATTCTGTCATCTCAGAGTTTTTCCACTTATAGCCATGTGGAAAGAGAAGAAGCATGGAGAACCCACACTTGCCTTTAATTATCTGGGACCAGAAGTGACATGTGATTTCTCACATTCCTACTGGTGGAAATGCAGTCACATGGTCACAAACATAGCCACAAGGGAGACTGGGAAATGTCCTACCTATCTAGTAAGAGGAAGAGTGTGGTGGACAAAGTTTTGTGTCTGGCAACCAGAGAGTGTGGTAAACATATTTTAAAAAAAGGATTTTATTTATTTACTTGAGAGAGAGCACACGAGTGAGAGAGCACAAGCAGGGGGAGCAGCAGAGGGAGAGGGAGAAGCAGACTCCCCATGGAGCAGGGAGCCTGATGTGGGGCTCGATCTCATGACCCTTAGATCATGACATGAGCCGAAAGCAGCTGCTTAACCAACTGAGCCACCCAGGTGTGCCAACATTTCTTACTCTTATTGGGGATTTGTCTGTCTTCCCATATAACTTTCACAGTTTTTGCTTAGGTAGTTCGAGGCTATGTTGTTTGGTGTATTCAGCTGGATGATTATTGTATCTTCTTGGCAAAATAGTCAAGATCCCTATTAATGTGAATGAAAAGTACTTTATAGATAGGTGGGGTCATGGAATGGTAGTACTTTCAGGGGGCTTGGAAGACCCTCCTACTCCTCCCTTTTGCAGACAAGAACAACTGAGTTCTGGAGAGGGAAGTCATTGGTCTCACTAATTAGTGGAAGAATTGAGACAAATACTGCAATAATTTTGCCTTTCTGCCATCATGTTGTTTTCTTCTATCTTCGCCCTACTGATTTCTTCAGTTTCTCCCTACGAACCTCCCATTGTTAAGTTCATAAAGATAGTGATTAATTTGTGCTTCTCAAGAAAGTCCTTTCCTGGCTGGCATTGGGAACAAGAAATCTCAGTGGATAAAAAACATCAAGTAGTAGCACTTCTGTGAATGGTTCCCAAATTAGTCCCTTTACTTTTTTTTTTTTTTCTATGAAGCACAGTTGCAGGAAAGACACTTAACCTGAGATGAAGCACATATTAGAAAAAGGTTCTCTCCATAGCATTATCTATTACTCTAATGAACATGAGAAAGGGGAGAGAGGATGCTCTCTCTCTAGCTATTATTACCTCCACTATAGAGTTGACATACACAAGCTCATTATTGCGTTATGTTTTATTCAACAAAATAACTTTAATGTTGTAGCTTAAATTGAATTCGCTAAAACATCTTCATCTCCAGCATAATGTGCCTCAAGTGTCTTCTTGGTGCCTGCGTTTTCTCCAGAATTATAGTGCTGAAGCTATGGAAATGGCGAAATTATATGCAATCTGCAAAACAATGTGGCTATAACGTGGTAATTGGCCTTCCACATAATTAAAGGAACATTTCCTCATCAGAGCTGTTCCATCAGAGACCCAAAGGCTATCGTTGTACAAATCATCCACTTAGGAAAACCTTTATTCCCAGTAGCCTATAAAAATGTGGTTATGCAAACAGATTTGCTTATTCAGTAACATTAATGGTGCCTCACAGTTAAAAAATAATCAAGGTGATTGACCTATAATCTGACTCCTTCGTGACCGAGTGTCATTTTTATTTTGATGGTCGGGAGCTTTTCGACTCTGTGAAAATTATTCACAGCTGGCATCAAGACCCAGGGAAGGGAATCTCAAAAACCAACAACCTGTGTATTCCCAGCCTGTTAATCAATAGAAAATCACTTCAAACTGGATTAGGGTCTTGTACCTGGCAGAAAGGCTTGTACAGACAATGGAATTGGATTCTTACATTTGATGTGACACCCTCTTGAGTCAGATCAGATTCTTGTTTGATAGACACGAGCTGGAAAATTGCTTCAAGGTCTGTGCAATAGCTGAACTCCTTTTTTTTTTTTTTAAGTTTTTTAAAGCAGCATTACATGTTTTGAGAACTTTCCTGCAGTTATTTTGAATATGATCTTAAATATGGTCCTCAAGAACTCATACTGAGGAAACCTCCCATCTGTGTTTTCTGGAAAGATGTCTGATTTTTTTTTTTAATTTTCAAATTTTTTATTTTTTAAGTAATCTCTACCCAACACGGGGCTCAAACTGAGTTCCAAGATCAAGAGTCACATGCTCCACTGACTGAGCCAGCCAGATGCCTCTGGTTGGCTGGTTTTAATCATGAGTCTCTCCCCTTCATCTGTCCCGTAGGTTCTATGCTAAATTCCTCTGCACCTTCTTCAGGGGGATCACCTACTCTAAAGTCGCTTCTGTCTTTATTTACATTCGAGAACTCCTTGCATGGCTCTGCTCTGGCATATCCAGCTGTGCACTGGGTATTCATCTCCACTTGGATGTCCCTCTTACACTGACCTCAGTTTACCTCTCCTCTCCTGATTTCCTCTTCTGCCTGGATTCAACTGCTTCAGCTCACTCCACCATCCATGATGCTTCCAGAAAAACTTAGATGCCATCCTGCATTTCTCCCCACTCCTCTATCAAGTTAATCCATCCTCTTCTCTCCAACTACATCACCACAGGCTTGGTCCAGCCAACATCTTGTCTCACTTGGTTCTTGCAGCCTCTCACCTGGTCTCCTTTCCTCCCATCCATCTTCCAGCCAGACTTCTCTTATCATAGCACAAAGAGGATCGTTACCCTCTGCTTAAAGACATCTCTTGGCTCCCTTTGTCCACAGGATAAACATGACTGGCAAGAGCTGTTATGATTTGGCTCCAACTTCTATATTCTTAGCTTTTACTCTTAAAATATATGAACTTCTTTCACTTCTCAGTGTTTGCATGTGTTTGTCCCTCTGCTTGGAACAATCTTTCACTGTCCTCCTTAGTCACTTGGACAACTCTTACTACCTTCTAGTCTTCAACTTAGGGTCGTCTGATGGTAGAAATATTTCTGACCACCTGATACTAGATTAGGTGCCCCTTCCATGTGCTCCCACTTCCCCATGAGAATTCTTTTTTTTTTTTTTTAAGATTTTATTTATTTATTTGACAGAGAGAGACAGCGAGAGAGGGAACACAAGTAGGGGGAGTGGGAGAGGGAGAAGCAGGCTTCCCGCTGAGCAGGGAGCCCGACGTGGGACTTGATCCCGAAACTTCAGGATCATGACCTGAGAGGAAGGCAGATGCTTAACGACTGAACCACTCAGGCACTGCCCCCTCCACGTGAATTCTTATCATAGCATTTTATACTCCGAGTTGCAAATGATTTTTTTATCGTTTATTTCCCTCATTATAAGCAAGGCTCATGAGGAAAGAACCTATGGTTGTTCACTGTTGTACTCCCAGCACCTGACATTCTGCTAAAAGCTTGTGTTTTTTCTCACATGCCATGAAGTCTGCTCTAGGGTTGTGCACACTAGTTCAGATGTTGTGGAATGTCTTTCTAGAATCTATTCTGAGTTGGCTTGGAGAAAATTCAGAAGGTTCTTCCCAAAATATGAAACAGAAGGTTAGCTTAAACCTGAAGTTCTTCAACTTCAGGCTGAATTAGAATCCCCTAGGAAGCTTGTTACAAATGTTGACCTCTGGGGCCTACTTTTATTTATTTATTTATTTATTTATTTATTTATTTATTTATTTAATTTATTTTTTAAAGATTTTATTTATTTATTTGACAGAGAGAGACACAACGAGAAAAGGAACACAAGCAGGGGGAGTGGGAGAGGGAGAAGCAGGCTTCCCACTGAGCGGGGAGCCCGATGTGGGGCTTGATCCCAGGACCTGGGACCATGACCTGAGCCGAAGGCAGACGCTTAACAGCTGAGCCACCCAGGCGCCCCTGGGGCCTACTTTTAAAGAGTCAGTGAGTTGCACCATCTTCAAAATATATTCAGGATCCAGCCCCCTCTTCAGCACCAACCCGGACTGAGCCATCACTGACTCCCACCTGGATCACAGCTCTTTCTCCTTGCTGGTCTCCCTGATTCTGCCTTTGCCCTCCCAGAATCTATTCTCCACGGAGTAGCTGGAATGATCCTTTTAAAGCAGAAGTCAGGTCATATTAGTTCTCTGTTCCAAACCCTCTGGTGCGTCCCATCTCACTCAGGGTTGAAGCTGAAGCCCTGGCTATGACTTACAAGGCCCCTAATTGCCTCCTCTCCATTCTCATTTGCTACCACTCTTCCCATCCCTCCATCTGCTCCAGCCACAGGGGCCTCTTCTCTGTTCCATGATTATGCTGGGCCTGCTCCTACCTCAGAGCCTTTGCATTTGCTGTGCTCTGCCTGGAATGCCATTCCCCAGACATCCACATGACTCAGTCCATCTCTCCCTTCATCTCTCTGCTCAAATATCACCTTTCAGTGAGCTTTTCCTAGTCTCCCTGTCTAAAATCCCGATACCCACACTTCCTCCAACAATCCCCATCCTCCTCTCTACTTTGTTTCCCCCTCACTTTCATCTCTAATGCATAAACATTTAAAGCATTTATCGTACTTACTTTCCTTTCCTCCCACTGGAATGTCAACACTACGAGAGCAGAATTTTTGTCTTTTTCTGTTCACTGCCGTGTCTCCAGCACCCAGAACTGTGCTTGGCATGTAGTGAGCTACCATTAGTATTTATTAAATGAATGATGAAACCCAGAAAGCTGCATTTTTAATTGTGGTAAAATGCACATAACATAAAATTTACCTTTATAACCATTTGAAAGTGTACAGTTCAGTGGTATTAATACACTCATAATGCTGTGTAGCTGTCACCACTATCTGGTTTCAGAGCTTTTCCATTCCCCCAAAAAGGAACCCCGCACTCATTCCTTGGCATTCTCCACCAGGCACCCACTAATCTGCTTTTTGTCCCTATGGATTTGCCTGTTCTGGACATTTTGTATTGATGGAATCACATAATATGTGGCCTTTTGTATTGATTTCTTTCACTTAGCAAAATGTTTTTAAGGTTCATCCATATATATGAACCTTCATTTTTTAAAAAGACATTTTATTTATTTATTTGAGAGAGAGAGGGAGAGGGAGCGCGAGCACCGGGAGGGGCAGAGGGAGAAACAGACTCCCCACTGAGCAGGGAGCCTGCAATGAGGCTCAATCCCAGGCCTCTGGGATCATGACCTGAGCCTAAGGCAGATGCTTAATCCACTGAGCCACCCAGGCACTCTGGAACCTGCATTTTTAAGAAGCCTCCTTCCTAGAGATTCTGATACAAATAGTCTGAGCACCTCATCCCCAGCTCCCCCACCCCTCACTGCCTTATAGGTACCCTGAGAACAAGACTGCCAGCTTAGGCATACCATGATACCCCTCTGCTTTCACACTGTGGCTCCCTCAAGTTACCTCTTGATCTGAGTCCTTGGGTTTCTGTACACATGGTTTATCTTTGGAGGAAAGGCCGTGCTGCTTCTCAGGGACAGGCTGTGACTCTCCCCACTCCCTCACCTGTTTTTATGCTCTCCCCTGCTTTATTTCTTCTCTGAGGGCATCAACTTCTATTTCTTCCCTTACCCCCCAGCATGGAGAGGGTGACTTCTCTGTGCATCCCAGGAGCAGAATGATTTCAAACAGAGGCTTCAGAAGAGTGATTTCGAATCCTGGCTCACTAGCTATGTGACTTTGGATTAGTTAGTCTACCTTTCTGAGATCTGTTTCTGCTTCTATAAAGTGGGCATTGCCAGGGTATCCACCTTGCAGGGCTCCCAGGAGGATGAAATGAGCTAGTGCTCAGCTTAGGTTTCAACCCTTGGTAATGTTAATCATAAACCTCATTGCTAGACCCAAGTCCATGGCATCACTCTTGCTGATTCCATGGGAAATCAGTTTCCAAGTTTCCAACAACCAAAGCAGATTATAAACAAGGGTTTAGCTCACAGTTTGGGAAAAAAGTTTTCATCTCCAAGCGGAGACTCTAGGATACTCAATTGAAATCCACCCTGAAACTTGCTTTCTCATTGAAGTTTAACATCACCTGGAGGCCTGTGGGGTGGGGCTGGTGACCATCTAGAGAGAAGTGCTGCTTTGAAAAGTCAACTGGATAACAATGTCATTGACAGTTGGCACCTCAGAGCACAAATTAACTGAAAGAGAAGCTCACCTTGCTGGGGAAAATGTGCCCAGCCTAGCAGCAACACTGGGATGGAGGGCTTTTCCTGTGGGCTGTCATAGGTGCAAACAGCCGGAAGGTTTTGCTTTCTGAGCTAAGCGGAACCATGTTCCTCACTGCATATTGCCACTCTGCAGCAAATGTTTATTCCTGTTACGCTGATTAAAAGTGCTTACAGAAGAGGTTTGAGGGGAGTGGTGACAGCGTGAGTTATGGCTCTGCCGGTTGCCAGTGGAGCTGGCCGCTCTGCACGGCTGTGCAAAGGTGTTTTGAAAAGTGGCTGGGCCTGCTAGGAGTGACTGAGTGTAAATGTTGCTGCCACAACATCTTGTAGCCTGACTGGGGCTATATTTGCAGAGCCCCAAACCAGGATGCTTGTTCAGACTCCTCCGGTGAATTCCATTTGTCTTTTTTACCCCACCTCTCTATCCAGAAGTGCTTTAAGCAGCAGAGTTACCCATTGCCCTCCCCCAGTTTCTCCTTCCAAAAAGGCCTCTCAGCAGGGGGTAGGAGGAAATCCTTGATGAAACCAATTTACATGACTGTTTGGAGGACTCTAGCTAGCCCCTGAGGTGTTTGCATTTTCAAATTGGTTACTAGTTATCTCAAATGAGTTTCTAATTAGTAGAGCTTCAGGCATTATAAGGAAATGAAGTGAAAATATGTAAATATTGTGGGGGAAGACCCCCCTTCCCCATGCCTGCCCCATGAGTGGTTTTTACTTTTCCTAGCTTCTTTTCTGAGTGTAGTGATTTTCTGAACTCTTAGTTGGGGTCCCCTGGGGTGGGTTGTTGGGGGTAGGGGGTTATTTTAACATTTGTAAGTTAGGACAGCCTGGTGAAGTCATGTATTACGCTGTTTGCTGTGGCAGATTGTATTCTCTGAAGATGGCCATGATAATCTCTCCTATATTATGGATTCTTCTAGAAGCTTGTCTTACCCCACAGAGAGGAGTACAATTCCCCTCCCTTTGAATTTGACTGTTTCCACAAGTCGGTTGTGGTGGCAGTGGCTCTCTGACTTTGGAGGTTGAGTTAAAAAAAGGCTGTCTAGCTTCCTCCTGGTTCTGTTCACATGCTCACTCCTGGAACCCAGCCACCATGCTGCAAGGAAGCCCAAGGAGCCCATGGCAAGGCCCACATGGAGAAACTGATGCTTCTGGCCCACAGCCCTGGCTGAGCTCTTAGAGGACACTGTCATCAACTCTCCAGCCATGGATTGAGCTATTTGAGAGTGGTTCCTCCAGTAGAATTTGTAGTGTATTTTAGAAATAAATTTATGATGGCTGCTGTAAAAAAAAAAAAAAAAAAAAGAAACCCCAGCTGATAGTGTGAAGAGCAGAAATGAGCCTTTCCGGTGGAGCCCTGCCCAAATAACAGATTTGTTAGCAGAACAAATGATGTATTTTTTTTTAAAGATTTTATTTATTTATTCATGAGAGACAGAGAGAGAGAGAGAGAGAGAAAAGCAGAGGGAGAAACAGGCTTCCCGCGGAGCAGGGAGCCCGATGTGGGACTCGATCCCAGGACCCTGGGATCATGACCTGAGCCGAAGGCAGACGCTTAACCATCTGAGCCACCCAGGCGCCCAAATGATGTATTTTTTAAGCCATTAAATTTTGGGGTGGTTTGTTATACAGCAAGAGATAATCAGAGCATCTACTTTGCATGAGGTCCCTGCTCAGGCAATTAAGAGGACTCTGGAGTCAAAATGCCTGGGTTCAAATCCCCTTTTTATCCTGTATCCTCTTGGTGACTTACAGCAAATTCCTTGTTTCTCAGATTCCTCACCTGTAAAATAGGGATGATGACAGCGTCTACCTCATGGGTGTTGGGAAGGTTAAATTATAACAACAACTTGGATGGGTGATTCTATCCCATGAATGTGAATTCCTTCACAAAAATTTTTGGTATTAGATGCCAGGCTATGATAGGCACTGGGAGAGAGAGAGAGAGATAGGCACTGGTTCCTCCCTTCTGGAACTTACAGTCTAGTGGGGCACATGGATGTTAAATAAAGTCAACATATGATGACCAAATTATGATAGCTTTCTTGGGGAAATGACATTTAGGCTGAGACTTGGATGACCAGTGGGCATTAGCTAGAAGGCAAACCTAGGGAAAAGCATGTGCAAAGGTCCTGAGATATAAAAGAGAGGACCCTATATTTGGGCCTCACTCAATATATCATTATGGTATACCTTTCCTCCAAACATCTGTAAGTGCTTCTTTCTGACAAGCATCTAAATAGTTTCTGGCTACTTTTTATAGAATTGTAGGTATGCCCACAGTTTGAAATATCCTCAGGGCTACTGGCTCTGAAAACAAAACACAATGAACACAATGAAGTGTATATCAGTTAGGTTTCTTGGCTGCAAGCAACAGCAAATAACCCTGTTTATGAAACAAAAAGGAGTTCACTGCAAGGTTCTTGGGGGCTTGAAGAATCCACAGGCAGCTGCAGGACCAGGCTTGGGGAATAGGCAAAAATGTGTATGTGTGTGTGTGTGGGGGGAGTTTTTTTTTTTTTGGGGGGGGTCAGCGATTGGAGCCAGCCAGCTGGAGCTATGTATTGGCATAGAACTGATTGCTGTCTTTGCAAGTCTTTCTCAAGATTCAAAGCCCTGGTAGCAAGCATCATGGGTATTTGGGAAGGGGGTTGGCAGTAGGAATAGGTTTGGGATTTAACCCCTGCCAAAGCTGTATATAATGAGGATTTCAAATGTCCACTATCACATCTTTCTTAGAATGCCTTTAATGGAGAGTGAGAGGGTAGCTGTGCTCCCTGACCACCCTGCTTTGTTAAGAGAAGTAGTGACTCCAGAATTCATTTCTGCCTTTTCTCCACCTTCTTCTCCTGATGGGTGGCACCATCAGGGTCTGAGAACTTTTTCTGACCAGGAGGTAAGTGGCAGTCTTGTTGCTAGGCAGTGATGCTACACAGAGATATTCTCACATGACATCACTGCTTTGGACTTCTTCCTAATTCACTTGTGGCTTTTATAGCCTTGGTTTCCTGACATGAGTGTACAACATTTGTCATTTATGAGACTTGGTGCAGCCTCAGGGCTGGTATTCCGTATTTCTCCTCTGTTCTATACTTTCATTTTATTGCATATACGCCAAAGCATTCTCTCCTTTGTGCTCAGCACACAGATCTTTACTCTGAACTTGAGATGGAAAATTGTGACCCTTTGTCAATGTGAGTGGATTAGACCATGAGGTATTCTGGACCTCCCTGGGGTGGGCTGATGGGAAAGGGTAGGAAGACTGAGCAGAGTGGGATTGGGAAAACCAAGTTGGCCTTAATGAGGGGATGGTGAACCCCAGCATTCTCAATTACTATGTACAGAGAGGCGTGGAGAATGTGAGAAGGCTTTGGGCTGGTGGTACTGTCCAAGGCTGTAAAGTCATAGGGGTGAGACCAGCAGCCACTATTTTGAACCACTGCTGATGCTTGTGCATTTGTCATAATACCATAAATTTTAGTGGTGCGAGAATTGGGGAAAAGATCTATCCAGTCCCTGAAGGTGTGGATATGGGCAATAGAGTCCAGTCTTCTGAGGGGGGAGATGTGAGATTCTGCAGAGGTACTCTCTAGCATTGTGACTTTGAACTGGCTGTGCCACTGATCTGGTAGAAGTGACTTAATTCTCTGAATCTTACAGTCTCCTCATCTGTAAAACGGAAATAAAAATGGAATCCATACCTCATAGGGCTATTGCAAGAATTAATTTATATAATACCTGGTAAGCTCTTGTCACAGGACCTGGCACCTAGAAGTGCTGAAAACATGTCAGCTATTGTTAATAAAGACTGGGGAGGCTGTGGCTTTTTGGGCATTCAGGTGGATCCCCAGGCTTATCTCAGCACCATACAAATCATTCTACAGCAGCAAGGTGGCTTGTAGCAACAGCTGTATACCTGAGCTTGCTTACCCAAATGGGGTTGACATCTTCAAAGCCTGTGCCACCTTAGAGGATGCCTGCAGCCATGACCTGATCTCAGTCCCCTCAGACTACCCCCAACCTGTTCTTCTTTGAAACCCCCTCCCCTGGGATCCTCAGATCCTTTCCTTCTGCCTAAACTCTTTGGATACCCACATTGCTTCCCTGCCTCCCTGGATGCTGCCTCTCTTTAGGTAGCCCACTGGCTAATGGTACTCATCAAGTGCCACCCCCATGTTCCCAGACCCCTAATCCCAGGAAGTCCAAGAGGAGTGATCAGGTGCCTCTGATTGTCTGGTTTCCTGGGTAGGGGTTGGTTTACAGATAGGAGTGGAGTCTTCTGCAATGCTTGCAACTGAGGAGGATGGAGGGGCAAGAACCAACAGCCTTTGCTTTTGGCTGGTGAGATTTTTTTGGCTTTGTGATTCTATCAGCTAAGTTGGGTGTCAAAGGTCAGATAAAATATGTGAACATTGACTTCAGTAAAGGCCAGAGGTATGAGTATTTGTCTTCTTCACTTCATGGGGTATTCTTACAGGGTTCTGCATCTAACTCATTGAAGCAGAAAAGGGAAAGTATTGGTTGACATAACCAGACCATGGAACAGCTCTCTCTTGCCATTTTCTCCCCTCCTCTCACCTCTGTATCTTGGTTTCTTTCCTTCTACTGTAGATGGAATTTTTGTATATGGTGGGGATCTTGGCAGAAGTGTCTTGGCCATTCATCCTATGCCTTTGTTGCCAGGAGGAAAATTGACTTCCCTTTTTCAGCTCCAATGTGAAAACTCCCAGGAAGGGTTTGTAATGGACCCCACCTTGGCCACTTGTCAACCTGTGGAGCAGGGGTTTGTGATACTATGCTTGGTCCAGCTTGAGTCCAGGGGTAGGGCTGGTGTACCTGTTAGCAGAAGAAAGTTTGGGGAGGCATAGAGAAGGCCATCAGGAGAAATCACTGTGAATTGAGTCTACCACAATAGATGACTCTGACAAAGCTATTTTCTTTTTTTTAAAGATTTTATTTATTTATTTCTTTGACAGAAAGAGAGAGAGACAGTGAGAGAGGGAATACAAGCAGGGGGAGTGGGAGAGGGAGAACCAGGCCTCCTGCCGAGTGGGGAGCCCGATGCAGGGCTCGATCCCAGGACCCCGAGATCATGACCTGAGCCGAAGGCAGACACTCAATGACTGAGCCACCAAGGTGCCCCCACAAAGCTATTTTCAATGCACTGTTTTCTTAGCCACTTCTACTCCTCTTTGGAATAAGGCAGAGCACTGATACATTTATCAGTAAAATATATGATTTTGTTATGGCAGAAATGAATGTGAAGTTAAAACAAAGAAACCCACAAAAAAGTTACCAGTAACCAGGAAATAACAGATAAAACAGTTCTGCCTTATTGTTCTTGATTATTTGTAGTTTTGAAGGTGTGAGTGAATATGAGATCAGGGCGAGTTCTTAGGTTCTCAGTCTGGAGACAGCTTGAAAATGGAAACCCAGTACCTCAAATTACCATGGGAGCATCTTCACGAACCATGAATATGCAGAGGATATGGGCTGCGTTGCCAGATGAGGAAATGATTCCAAGACTCGGGAAGCTCTGCAGACCAAATGAGGCAGCTTCTATGGGATGCCCCAAGCACAGTCAAAATATTACATCTGAGGTTCCTGTGTAGAAATATTTTGGAAATACATTTTTTTCTCTTGCCTATATAATTCTACACTGCCGTAGAGGGTGGCCTCCATGGCTTTTAGCTTAATAATATACAAGGTGGGTAGTGTTTGCAGAGAGATGAGGTAACTATGGAGGCAGTGCCACATTTTTAATTAACTATTGATTTGTAGGATTTGTGTATTGAGGTTAATCAGGTACAACAAGAACAGATAACTTTACTTGGCTTCCTTTAAACTCAAGTATATAAATCTGATGTGGGGTGACTGTATATTAGAAATGGAACTCTTTTTTTGTCTAAAAGTAATCAATGCAGCCTCGAAGCTGAGAATAACAAACACAATTCAACCTTCTTCTATTTGTGAGAATCTGTGTTTTATTTTCTTCTTGGGTTATGGAGCAAAGGGGACATATTTCTCTTTCTTGGGTTTAGAAAAACCTCACTACATATGATGAGCAACAGCCCTTACTATGGAAGGAACAAATGCAGTATTTTCCCAACAAGAAGTCACATTGTATTCCCAGAGATAGTTGGAGCTGAAGTACATGGATTTGTCAGGGAAAAAAAAATATTGTTGAGCTTCCTACTAACTCAGGAGTATCTTCGGGTTAACTTTGAAGGTCTAGTGACAAGGCTGAGAAAAATACACTAAGTGAAATTTCAAACTTACTGAAAGATCACTGTTTCTTGATGCCAAAGATGTATAAAGTCATGATTGTATTTGTCGTGAGTGTGGGATCCAAGAGTGAATTTTAGCTGCATGATTCTTTATCTGGCAGCCTCCCAAGAGATCCTGGAGCTCACATCTTTCTTTATTAAATCAAAACCAACTAACAAACAAGCAGCTCACCTAGCTGTCCTTTTGGAATTCGGGAAGGGCTGTAGTTCTTCAAGCCTGGGTAGAGAAAAGCTAAGGGGAGGAAACTCAAGGTATCAAATATTCTTTTCTTTGCCAGTCCCTTAGAAGTTTTGGGGTCCTAGAGCATCAGTGTTTGCCACCTTAGAATCCTTTATGATTTCCTGGATTCTTCAGATGTGCTTGTTGACTACTATGTACAAAGGATAGATCTACACCTCTTCCTTTGGTGAACCATTCCTTCCCACTTTCAGAGCAGTCTTGTTTAGTTCATGTAGTTCAGGGTATTCTTGTGACTCAAGCTGGTCCAGTCAGAGGGCTTGATCCTGCTGGCTATTGATTGGTTCTGAGTAGGCATATCGTAAGAATGGGACCAATCATGGTTTTCCACAAGTCTTTTCTTGGAGGTTTGGGGAAAGATGCTTTTTTCAGTAAGCTGGCACTGAGAGCTGTGTGTAGGACATAGGCTTGGGGCTGTGAACTGCCATCTTATGTTCACCTGGGTCAAGCTTCTCTGATAATAAAGCAGAGCTGAGCTGAGCGATAAAAAGAGAGACATACACAGAGCCCTGATGACATTATTTGAACCTGGATTCAGCTGAGCCTGAAGCTAGGACCATCCTTCAAACTTCCTGGGTACATAAGTCAATAGCATTTTAATATAAGCTAGTTTGCATTGTGTTTTTGTTATTTGCTAGTCAAAGAGTCTTAATGAATGTATTGGCTGAGTCTGGAAAGTTATGCATGTGCTATTCCATCCAGAAGAGGAGGGTGGTTTCAATAGGTAAGGCAAAAACATGGTGCTGAATTGTTTTTTTAGAACAAGAATATGCAATAGCTCCAGTTATAATGTTTCTCACCCCCCCGCTGAGAGATGGGGTCTATGTTCCATCCCTTGAACATGGGCACTAAGTATGCTGGGAATGGCACTTTGTCACTTCTGAGGCTAGGTCATAAAAAGTGATAGAGCTTTCTCCTTCCTCCTTGCTATTGGGACCCTTGATCATGGAACATAGCCTCCATGTCATGAGGAAGCCCAGGCAGCTCATGGAGAGGACAACGTGGAAAGGAACTGAAGTCCGTTGTTCATAGCTTTGCTGAGCTCCCGGCCAACAGTTAGCACTGATTTGCCATCCATGTGAATGAGCCATCTTGAAAGTAAATTTTCCATTAACCAGGTTGAGGTTTATGGAGCAGAGATTAGTTGCTGCTGAGCCTTGCCAAGACCACAGATTTGTGAGCAAAATAAATTGTTGATGTTGTTTTAAGTCACTAAGTTTTGGGGTGATCTGATATATAATTATAGGCAATGGATATAGGGCCTAAAGGAAAAGTGGGGTGATCATACCAGGAGAAAGGGGAATGGATGCTTGGTGGGCAGTAGCATCAGATGTCCACCACAATGCCACCACTTGGCTATTGGCTTGGCTACTCACTCCATAGCCTGTGTGTGTCCTGCTATATCAGGTTGCTTATACACACTTACCTAATCTGGGATTGAGAGAACTAAATGATATGCCTTGAAGTTTAAAGAGAGAGAAACTAGAGTAAACAAAAAGAATTATTTCTTTTTTAACCCAGTGGGTGATAAACTAAGAGAACTTTGTTAGTCTAAGGGGTAATATTGGCTGAAAATAATAAAGAGGTCTGTGATGGGCTTTGGGCTTGACTGCCCAACATCCATTATGCCCCATCTGACCAGTTAAGCCAGGGGCCAGCAAACTTTTTTTGTAAAGGGCCAGACGGGTGACTATTTTAGTCTTTGTGGGTTATATGGTCTCTGTAGCAACTATTCAATTGTGCCATTGTAGGGAGAAAGTAACCATGAGCAATATATGAATGAATGGGTACTTCTGTGTTCCAATAAAACTTTATTTACAAAACCAGATGGTGGGCCAGATTTGACCTGTGGACTATAGTTTGCTGGCTCTTGAATTAGGCTAATTGGTACATGTCATTACTCTGGTGACTATTATCTGTCTGGTCAATGTGTCCTAAAGTTCACCTGACTGTGCTGAAGGGAATTTACATTTCATGTATGGGAGAGAGGGGTTTTCCTCAATCTTCCTAGACATAAAAGTGGAGCATGGAGCCCCAAATGCCATCACAGCCATCCTGTGACAGGCAGGGGAACCAGCCTCAGGATGCAGTGCAGATTGAGGTTGGTAGAGGAGAGAGATGGAAAGAGACTGGAATCTTGATGGAATTACCCAGATGCACAAGGCACCTGGGCCCTGCCCTACCTCTGACCTGCCTCTTATGTGAGGGAATAAATTTCCTTTTTGGGTGAGCCCGCTTGAGTCCAGATTTTCTGTTACTTGTCTCCAAGAGCATCCAAACCAATACAAAGTTCAAATAGATTTAGATGAATCTGTGGAACATCAGTCACTGAGTCAAACCAAGTGGTTTGGGGAACCCCATATTAGACTTTTGAGGGTGATATAGTGAGGGGAAGCCATACATCCTTCAAACCACCCCAAACCAGGACTGTATGCCAGAGTGGAAATGCCTACTATGTGGAAAATGTGCTTGGAGCAGGAGAATGTGAATTTGGAACCCATGAGTGTTGTCACAAGGCCACTGTCTGGTCTTTTGCATAAATTTGAAAGTAATTTATAAATGTCATGGATCCATTGATTTAGGATGAAATGTTTTCTCAAAGAAAATAAAAACAGAAGAGTTTCGACCAGCTGCTTTAGGTTGAAGGCAGGGGGTAGGGCGAGGGGTGGGAGGGTGGTACCCATAGCCAAACCTCTTTTGTCTCCAACACTGATCCCACCCATCTCCCTCAGGTTCTTTCCCCATGGATTTCCATGGATTTTCCATGGGGCTTAGGAAACTAGAACATTTTAAAAACTTTTTTTTGGTGGTAAAATACATATAACATAAGCTGTACCATTTTAGCCATTTTAAAGTGTACAGTTCAGCGGCATTAAGTATATTCACGTTGTTGTGTAAGCATAACCACCACCCATCTCTAGGACTTTTTCACCTTCTCACACTGAAACTCCTTGCCCATTAAATGCTAACTCCCATTCTTCCCTGTTCCAGCTGCTATTCTCCTTTCTGTCTCTGTGAATTTGACGATGATAGGTACCTCACATAAGTGGATTTATGCACTATTTGTCTTCTTGGATCTGGCTTAATTCACTAAGCATAGTCTTCAAGTTTTGTCCATGTTGTAGTATGCATCAGAACTACCTTTTTAAGACTGAAAAAATGTTACATTGTGTGCGTATACTCAGTTTTCTTTATTTTTTATCTTTTTATTTTATTTATTTATTTTTTTGGAAAATGGCACATTTTTAGGAAGTGTTATCTAAATGCTGAGTTCAGAAAGAGAGAGCCACGATAAGACATTGGAACATGCCTAGGAAAAAGAGCCAGTTCATACCTCTAGCCTCTGCCTGATGTCAGCACTTTTGGCTGTTTTAGTTTCTCCTTATCTTTTACCAGAATTGCTCCTTGAAAGTGCTCTGATCTCCAATGTGTCTCTCTGTGTTGAGACCCTGTTATGAGGCAGCGTGGATAGGAGTGTGGGTTATTATTTCCTAGCCATGGGACCTTAGAGTTCTTAGTCTGTTTTATTATCATCTGTAAAATGTGGATAATGAGTGTGTGTGTGTGTGTGTGTGTGTGTTTAGAAGCACAAATGAGGTCATGCTCTTTATAACATTCTGCAACATTTTTCATAAACAATATGTCTTGGAGATATTTCCACATCAATGCATAAAACTTTGCTCCATTTTTTAGTAGCTGCATATATTCTGCTTTATGGCTATGCCATAAATTCATTTAGGCAATCTTCCATGCATGGACATGTAGGTTGTTTCCAGTTGTTTGCTTTTCCAAACGATGTTGCAATGAATTTCCTTGCATACCATCTTACTCACTCATGTGAGCACATCTCTAGGATCAATCCCTAGAAGTGAGACTTCTGGGGCAGAGGGTATGAGCATTTAACATTTTGAAAGATATTATCAAATTAGACAGTTTAATTTGCAAGTGTGTCTTATCAGGAGAAAATCTGTTAGATTAAGTCCACCCTGTAAATGTTATATTTGAGTAGTTCATTTATTAAATTGATTTGTGTTCTGCTTCTTCCCCAAAAGGGCTCAAGGAAGCTTATAACAAGAGGCAAATCAAATAAGGCTGAAATAATAAACTTGCAGAGAAAAGCCAGTGAGGTAACAGTAATAGCTAAGACTAATTTTGAGCAACTTCCTGCATGCCAGGCACTGTTCCAAGTGCTTTATGTGTATGAACTCATCAAAACCTCACAGTCTCATTAGGAAGGGATTATTAACACTCTCATTTTACAGATGGGAAAACTGAGGCACAGAGGGGCTAGATAACTTGTTCAGTGTCACACAGTAAATGGTGGAGCTGGGATTTGAACTCAGGCAGTCTGTCTTCAAAGTCTGCTCTCTTAGCCATTATGTTGCCCTACCTTCTCAAATTAGGAGTCAGAGAAAGGAAGGAGGAAGCTGGACAAATAAGGGTTATCATTACCGCTGTGATTCATTCATCCAACCATCAGTTTATTTATGTGCTTATTCAACAAATAATTACCAAAGGCAGCTCTTTGGCAAGTGCTGGGCATAACAGTGAACGAAAGAATATGTGGTTCCTACCTCTGCTTGATTATAAAGGTCAAACTGCTTCCTGAGAGGCATTCTGATTGACATGTTCATTTGAGAGTAAGGACCCTCTGAACCTCTGCGTCCTCAGCCTCAGTATCACTGCCTTGGTCCCCCTCTTGCACCATCAGCTTGATCCCTTGGACTGATTTTGTAGCTTATCAGGATGCCATGGGAGGGGTTGGGGTGGGCAAATTTGCAGGCAGCCCTGTAAGCCTCATTCCCTGAGCCCTGAATAGAGCTATTACATCATTATTTAATGTGAGGTGTGGTGGCCTTAGGTCCCAGAGGGAGAGAGGGCAGCCCCAGGTTTCTCTGTTTTGTTTTTTAAGATTTATTTATTTATTTTAGAGAGAGCAGGAGGGCCAAAGGGATAGGGAGAGAGAATCTCAAGCAGACTCTGCGAGCCTGAGACGGGGCTGGATCTAATGACCCTGAGATTACGATCTGAGCTGAAACCAAGAGTCAGATACTTAACCAATTGTGGCACCCAGGCACCCCCCGGTTTCTGTGTTCTGTCTTCTAGTGGAAACCATGCTGGCCAAATGGGTTCTCACTTGCTTGGACTCCTGATTGGCCAGGTTGGATAAATCAAGATTTTCAGCCTTAGTTTTTCCATCTGTAAAATAATAAAAATCAGTGCCATTTCTGCTTTGTCTTTTAAAACTATGTAGTGAATGTGATAAAACAAACAAATAAAATTTCCATTCATTCAACAAGGTTTTTTTTTAGTACCCAAGTCCAAGCATTGAACTCGGCCCTGAGCTGTCAGGAGTACACAGGCTCCGCGGCGGTGGGGGCGGGGGAGTTGGCGGGGGCAGAGAGGGGAGGGGAGACAAATAGGAATCAAACAGTCACAGGACAAATAATAGGAAATGTTTATGGAGTACTTACTATATGCCAGGCACATTTCTAAGCACCTTACGAATGTTGCTCAGTTAATCGTTTTTTTTTTTTTTTAAGATTTTATTTATTTATTTGAGACAGAGAGAATGAGAGAGAGAGAGCACATGAGAGGGGGGAGGGTCAGAGGGAGAAGCAGGCTCCCTGCCAAGCAGGGAGCCTGATGCGGGACTCGATCCAGGGACTCCAGGATCATGACCTGAGCCGAAAGCAGTCGCTTAACCAACTGAGCCACCCAGGCGCCCTCAGTTAATCTTTATAACAGCTCTAAGAGATGGGCACTTTTATAACGCTCACATGATAGGTGAGGAAACTGAAGCACAGGGTGATTAAGTAACTTGCCCAAAGTCAGCATATAATGAGAGAAGTGAGGATTAATTCACAGATCCCAAACCTGTATCCCTAAACAAGACACAGTCTTGCTGCTATGCTATGGAGATGCTATGATATGGAGAAATAAAAGAACAAGATGGTCCACGAGAGAATAATAGTGAAGATCTAATTTATACTGGGGTGTTTGGGGAAGACCCTGAGGAGGGAGTGGCATTGGAAAGAGATATGGAGGAAGAAAATGAGCCAGCTTTGCAGAACTGGGTGTGTGTAGGTAATTGGAAAGAGGCAGCGAGAATAGCACATGCAAAGGTCCTGAGGTAGGCAAGACTTTGTGGGCATTTGCAGAATAGAGAGAAAGCCTAGTCATGGAATTGTTGAACTGGAGGTGCCTTTGAGACTCAGTACAGTGCCTGGCACTTTGGCAGAACTCAATGGATATTAGCTCTTGCTGTGTGCTTTTTGAGTGATAAGAAATCAGAGGAACCAGGGAAACAGGGTTTCAGGGAAGGCTTTCTTCCTCACACCTCTAGGTGAACACAGTAGGTAGCATCTCAAGGCATTAGTATTAGAAGCAGATAAATCCTATTTAGTCACTTCTGGCCTCCTTCTCCAAGAGTGGGTCCTGCAGGGGACCCCTTTGCTGGGGAATCCTGGGAGGGCTTCAGGTCTCCACCTTTCGGGGAATCCCCCTTTGTCAAATTCACTGTGCATGTTTCTTTTTTTTTTTCCCATCAGCCCTGGAATGGGAAAAAGTCAGCTCCACCTGCTTTCAAAGCTGAGCAAATAAAGCTCTTTTACAATTGGTTCCATTGTAGAGAGAGCATTAGACTGATTTATTCAAATCAATTCTGGGTAAAAGCCATAAAAGAGAGCTTAAGAATGAGTTCTGTTTCCCCAGGAAACCCAGCTGATGGATTAACACCTGAAAGGGGGCAGATGTGTGACTGGCTTCAGAGGAGACTGGGGGGGGCATTTGGCACTCTGGACAGACTCAGTATTTTCCTGGGGGACTGAAGCCAGACATGTCCCCCATTGGTTACTGGGGACGCCCTGCTCCTTAAGCTCCTGGGTATGGAGAGAAGGTCCAGTGCTTTTTTTTTTTTTTCTTTTTTCTTTTGCTCTTGAAGGGAAGAGGGCTTTGTTATGAAGCAGCTTTGGGAACATCAACTGCTAAAATTGGAAGAATCATCAAATCATCAGATAACTTGGTCAGAGCCCCTCCTTTTTGGCAGCTGGAGGGTGGGTGGAGTGGAGGGAGACTAAGACCCAGAGAACTGAAGCAAGTTATCAAGAATTCAAATTCAAGTCTCCCAACTCCCTTGTCCAGTCCTGTTTGCATCACAGCATCGATGACTAGCCTTAAAATATGCACGCTGATGGTAAGGTCTATCATTTATCCAACTAAAAACACTTACGCTTTGATTTAAGTCACTCTCCTTTTTCTTGGTACTCCATACACACAGAGAAGAACGCATCAACATTGTCCTTATGAAATTTTTTTTTGTTGAGATTGGAAGATAGGAGAAAAAATAATCTCTAAGCTTGCTAAACCTTAACTCATTGAACTTCTCTGCATAGGACCAGTTTTTGCCTTAAACCTGATTGCTCTTTCCTATTTTATGCTCATGCTTGTGTCTGTCACTTACTAGCTGCGTGACTCTGATAAAGTTGCTCAATGTCTCCGAGGCTCAGTGTTCTCATCTGTATAATGGGAATGGTGCCTACCTCATAGAATTGTCATGATTGGATAGCATGATGCATATAAAGCCATTGGCAGTGCCTGGCTCTATCAATTGCTAAAAAATGTTAGCTCTTTTAAAATTATTTGCACAGGGTAATGAACCTCTTCCCAGGTGGATAACATCTGCTGGATTTTTTTTTCCTCTCAGAATGATCTGGCCTGCATCCCATCCTATTGCTAGGGTTATTCACAGACACTTTGCTTATTTCTAACCCTCCTTGCCTCCCCTACAGCATATATGTACACACAAAGCCTGTTACAACACAGTTGGGTATACACAACACAGACTCTCCTTTCTTAGTAGCAACTAAGAGACGGTAGCAAGTGTGGGTGGGAGAAAGAATCCGAGTCTTTACTTCTTAGCTCAATTATTCCCTCAATATTTTCCCTGCTCTGGACTACGATTAAAATGTCATATTTGGAGTTTTAGTGCATCCTGGGACGGGTAAGTGTAGTGTGGACCTCAGTATTTAACCCTCTTGATCCCTTGTCCGTTCTAGAGGGCTCAGTGCCCAAATCAGTCAGATGTCAGAGCTGAGACTAGGTATCTCCATGTGGTGCTTGTGCCTGGAACTGGACAAGCTGTGCTTTCTCTGCCAGCTGGATTGTGTCCCTGTATCTGTCAAAGAAACTTCTCTCCTTGGGCACAACTTTGACATCATCACAGGTGTATTCAAGCAGCATTAGGTAGAAGGGTAGAGAAGGAGAGGGAAAGAATGGAGGGAAGGAAGAGTAGAGAAAAGAGGAGCAAGAGGAAGTGAGAGGGATGGATGGGGGAGAGAGGGTGAGTCAGAAATCCAGTCATCCACTGGTCTGAAGGAAAAAGGGAGCTTTGCTCTGGCCATGGTGCTGAAGTACAAGTCCTGCTGTGAAGGATTGGAAATCAGTGACCCAACCAATGAGGAAAAAAGGGTACGTGGCTCTGGTCACTGGGTATTATGTGTTGATAAAAGTAAGAGGAAGAGAGGAAATAGTAGTGTGCCTGTGGGGGGGCAGGCAGAGAAAGAGAGAGAGAGAGAATAATATATAGAGAGGAAAAAGTTGTTGGCATACCAATAGCAGTGGAATGACTCCTACCTAGCTGAGGGGCCAAATGCCATAGGTCCGTGATGAGGAGACAACACATACCTTTTTATTGCAGTCATTTCCAGGATCCTTACATGTGTGTGTGTGTGTACATGTATGTAAGAACAGAGGTGATTATTTCAGATGGATTCTACTCCGCATTAGAGGCATTGCTTAGAAAATAATCTTAGTCATGCCCATAGAACAGCATGGCAATATTGTTGGGACACAAATACAGGTGGCCTTGCCCACTGGGACTTTTGCTGAGGGTTGGCAGCTCCGTGGAAGGAAAGATGAGAGACACTTCTGTTCCGTCTCAGGAGTCTTTGACTCTTAGTCAGTCCAAGGGATGGGGGAATTTCCTACTCTATTTGCATAATCAAGGACATCTCCCAACCCATGTGGTTACTGATTGGTTTTCTCTGGTATAATCTTCTGAGGTTATCAGGGACTTGCTGTTTACCTTCTGTACCTCACAGGGACTTTCCAGGGACCTCACAGCCCTCCACCAAGCCCGGGGCTTTCCATGCAGGAAGGTAAGATGTTGGTCAGGGAGCTGCATCGTGGCTTAGAGCTCAGGCTCAGGAGACAGACATACTTGGGTTCAAACCTTATTTCCTTCAGTTAGTATGGTCTTGGGTGGGCTTTCCTCACCTTTTGTTTTGTTACGGATATGGGTGTGGAGGCTTCTGGGTGATGAGTGGTGTTTGAACATAAGAGAAAATTAAGGATGAGGCTCTTGCTAATGTTAACCCTGGAATTACTGTAGGACACATTGTGGTCTTTGCTGGGCTTAAGCAGTCCAATCAGTCTGATCTTATAGTGATCACCAGAAAGTTCTGATGTTACTGAGAGGTTAAGAGCATGGGCTCAAGGCAGACACTTGAAGTGCAAATCCCAGCTCCATTTCTTACTAGTTGGGTGACCTTAGATTGGTTGTGTAACTTCTCAGACCTTCAGCTTCCTCGTCTGTAAAATGGGGACAGTAATGGTACGGATGATAAAATCTATCTCAATGGGCTACAATGCAGATTTAATTAGCTAACATACATAAAGTGTTTAGAACAGTGCCTGATGCCTAGTAAACACTGAAAAACATCAGCCATTGTTATTTTGCTAATATTACTATGGCTTATATCAACTGGATGGCATGTGGAAGTAACTTGTGCTCTCTGTACTCAGTCTTCTTATCTGAAAAGTGGGGCTGCTGCTAATAATTAGTTCATACAGTTAGAGAAAGAAATGAGATAGTTTACATAAAGTGCCTCACATGATAGAGGCATCCAAATAATGACATTTCCCCCTTTCTCCTTTTCTTGGTCATATTTAAGATCAAACTATCTTAAATATTAGAGCAAATGCACAGTTTGGTGGTTCTTGCCTCTTTTGGGAATCATGGAACCCTTTGTAAATTTGAATGCAGAATTATATCTTCCTCTGAGAAAAAAGGATATAATGCACATGTAATTTTAGCGGGTTCAACAGTTCATGAGTTATTATGGGTTTTTATCCCATTGCCCATAAAAACTCCTCTTAATCTCCCCTTCACACAATGAATTTCAGAGAGTTTTCTGGGGAAAAAAAGGTGACACACAAAAATGAGCCCTTAAGCATCGAGCGCTGGTGACTGTGATGTGGGGAGTCTGAGGGCCGTAGACTTGACTGGGGGTCTGTCCAGAAGCTTCTGAGCTTGGAACCCCTGCCTCCTCCAGGACTCATTGTACTCACTCCCATCACTGCCCTGGGGCCCTGTTTGGTCAGTCTCATGGCTCAAGGTGATGGTGTTGGGGATGGCCTGGGGGAGGGTGGTCCTGCCTTCCTCCTCTCCCAGTACTGTCTCTCGTGCACACAGGCTGTGTAGGTGCTGCCTTTAATGTCTTCTCTAAACTCTGCAATTTATGGTGCGGTTGTGCCAAGGAGAAGGCAGGGATTTGTCTTTGTTGTAAGTGTTGTGTGTATATTAAAAGGCTCTTGCAACAGTCAGCACTTTGTGGCAGAAACAATGGGACACAGTGCATACCCACTTAGTAAGAACAAGAGGAGGGGAGATTTGGATAATTAAGACAAATATTCATATGCCCAAGATGCCTCAATGAAGGGCTGGCAGGAATGGTTAAGATAAACACTGATGATGTCTGAGGTATATACTCTTGTCCTGGCAGATGCCTCCTCACCAATTTGGGTCAGGACTGAGGAGGGAAAAATTTGGGTGCTGGGGAGTGCGGGAGACACCCTCAGAAGCCCTGTGTATGGATCGTTTAAGTAGATGAAGAGCTGTATTGCAATGATCCTTGGGAGGAGGAGAAAAAAACCCACAAGAGATGGGCAAAAAGTCACGTTTTGGAATCTGGTGACTTCCAACGTTGGAATGTCATTTGCATCTTGATAACATAAAAAGAAAATTTAAAAGTAAGAATAAACCACCAGTAGGATTACACCCTCATAGTGGGGCAGATGGAAAGCTTGTTAATGGCCCTGGTCACTATGGGTCCCTGTGTGACTTACAAGGGCAAGATACACACCACGTTCTAAATGAACTAGAAGCTGAGACACTATAAGCAAGGATACATGGCCATCTGAGAGTGCAGTTTGGGAGGAGAAAGCCACCCTGTCCCTAGTGACCCTAATGGGAAGTAAGGTGGCATTTGTGGGATTCTTAGCAGTAGAACAGAGCAGCACAAATCTTGACTCTTCGGGTCAGTACATTGGGAATCATGGCTGACACTGGGGGTCATGGCTGACAGCCAATGGTTATACTATAAGTGGTGTGTAGGTGGCACAAAGAGTTACATGGCTTGTGGGGCAGTTGCCTGAGAAAGTTATAGGCTTGGAGGGGTCAGTACCTCCTGTAGGGGTTTCTCATTGAAGAGGAAGCAGCAATACCTTGGAGCCAGGGATCTGCCCTTATGGGGGTCAGTGCCTGGATAGCTTAGATGGGTGAGAGCTTAAGGAGATGCTTGTCTCACCTTGATAGAATCCTGGCCCTCAGCTAATAACCCAAGGTGGGCATTGGTGGGAAGATGGTGGTCCTAGCCACTGAATTCCTCCCTATACCTCCCAAATGGTTAGAAGTTTACAAGAGGGATTTTAGTAGGGTAGCTATGGGGTTTACATTCTTCATGCCCTAATTCATGACCAGCTTAAGATATCAGACTCTGAGCTTCTTTGGCCAACCTGGCTCAAGTGTGGGAGGCGGCTGTCCCCTTGCCTCCTGGCTCTTGCCTTTGACTTCCTCACTTTGGCTGTCAGTCTTATCCTTTCTTTTTTTAAAGATTTTATTTATTTATTTGACAGCGACAAGGCGAGAGCAGGAACATAAGCAGGGGGAGTGGGAGAGGGAGAAACAGGCTCCCCGCAGAGCAGGGAGCCCAACACGGGGCTCTATCCCAGGACCCTGGGATCATGACCTGAGCTGAAGGCAGATGCTTAACGACTGAGCCCCCAGGCGTCCCTGTCAGTCTTATCCTTATTCAGTCTCCCTCTTATCAACTATCACATCTGAAGCCTTAGGACCCTCCAACTTCAGAGCTAGACTTGCCTTCCCTACAAGAAAAGCACATGAGTTACTGGTAGTTAAAAGTAGATACACTTTCTTTTTTTTTTTTTAATTTTTTGAGTATAGTTGACACATAATGTTACATTAGTTTCAGATGATATACCTTCTTTTTGAGTCCTTATTATGTGTCATGCTAAGAGCTTTGTAGGCACAATTTTGTTCAATTCATGATAATTCCCATGAGGTACTGTTATGCCCATTTTACAGATGAGGAAACTGAAGCTCCCAAAGGTCAGTTTCCCTGCATTAGGTTATGCAGCTAAGAGTGAAGCCAGAACCCTAATCGAACTCTGTCCCCAGAGCCCTAGCTGAGCTAACTTGCCCTGTAAACCCCACGGTGGAAGGGTGAGAATCTAGACATATTTGAGACCCACCAAAGGAGCTTCCCCATCACCACCCTGCTTACCTTTGTCTGGCTAGAGCTGGCTGACCACAGCAGGTTAGGTTCCATAGCCAATGTTGTTGGGGCCCTTGCCCACATCCCTTGCCCTTACCACTTCTGCAAATGCTGACTTGCCTTTATCTGAGGCCAGCCATTTTCCCAGGTGAGTGTAAATGGACTTACCTTTGTTCTGGACTATCCCTCATCTTGATCATCATCATCAGATCTAGTCAAGTTGCTGGAAAGTTGAAGAGTGGTCCCTGGGGGATCTACCCCACTGGCTTGGTAAACTCATGCCCTTTCTTTTGATGTCAGGCCCTGTAACCCTTTGATTGTCCCTAATTTTTCTGCTTAGTTTCAAATGCTGCAGAAAATGGAGTTGACGCTATGACCTTGGGCCAAAATGGAAGTGTGGAGACCAGAATCATGAATTATACTTTCTTCCTAGAAATGTCAGACTGTTTTGTGGTTAAGAGCACAGTCTCTCAGTTGGACACCCTAGGTTTGAATCCCAGCTCTATCACTGTATAATAACCACAGGTTGGGTTTGGAGTCCCACTGGGCCCACTGTGAGACAGGGGAGCTAAAACTCTTGGTCATCTGACCTACATAAGCCCTACTCTGGTGGACCCCACTGATGTTTTGGGTCTCCTGGAATTAGTGTCGTTTTAGAGCCCATGTCCTGTGATTCTGTAAATGTCTGATTTTTTTCCTTTTCCTCAATGCAGTCACCAGGGAAAAGGCCATAGGTAGCTTTGGGGAGGGCTGGGAAAAAGATTAACATTATACAATTTTGGGCAATGTACCAAGATCCTCCCCCAAGGGGACCCAGCCTTCCTGGGTCTGTAAACTGGCTCAAGTCTGGGAACTGATTGAGGGAGGTCATGACTCTGCTTTTATGGTTCAAGTTAGACTTTTGTTCACTTGACCTAGAATTCTGCTCATTTAGATCAGTAAGAATTTAGTAGGCTTCCCATCTATTTCACTTCTAGGGATACCGTGACCAACTTGCCAATGTCATAGTTCTGTGCACATCAGACTATCCTGATTTTGGCTTTGACTGTACTGTCCATGGTAACCATGCCCACTTTGGCTGTTGAGCTGCCACTTGGCTTCTGCCACGCCGGGATCCAATGACCCAATGCATTTAGGTTTCCCAGTTCAGTGGCAGCAGTTCCCACTATAATGTGCCTTGGGCATGTTGCTTACCCTCTTTATACCTCCGTGTCCACCTCTGTACATTGGGGATAATAACAGGGTTGTTGTGAGACTTAGATGGAAGGTAATATAAGAGGGCCTCAAAGCCCAACCATGTTTATTAGAATTATTTGTGCCTGTTGGGAGGGAAGAGATGGAGGAGAGAGGAAGGGGCTGGATCGAGAAGGGGAAGGTGTAGGATGCAGAGAACGCTGGGTGGGAGCAGACCCATTTACTCATGCAACAAATGTTTCTTGAGCACTTACTACGGGCTGCTCACCTTGATAGCTTTTCAGAATAAAATCATGAACAAGGCAGAGGCAGTGACTGCCTAAAGAGCTTAATGGGAGAAAAACTGGAGAAGCAAATTGCAGCATGATCTCTGTGCTTGGTTGAGGAAGCTCAGGGAACATAGGAGTCTGGTGCTCACTCAGCCTTCCCTGGACACAGTGGTAACAGTTAATTGTCCAGAAAATACCTCCTGGTTCAACCAACACAGCTGAGGGAGTCCTACATTGATGTTAAGAACATGCTGGGCACACTATCTATCAATCCATCATTGCAAAATATTTCTCAAAGTCTCCTCCCTTTGTCCATCAGCACTGCTGCTGTGCGGAGTCCCTGCCGTAGTCTTCTCCTTGGTCCAGCCTTTCATGCCTGGTCCCCAGCAACCTCTCTATCCACCACACCTCTCTTCCCTCACCCATCCTGCTGCAGCCACACAGGCTTCTTGCTGCCTTCCTCCCAGCCTCTGGACTTTTGCACATGCTATTCCCTTTGCTGGAACACCCTTTACCTGGCTGAGAACTGTTCATCTTGTATATCTCCAGTCAGTGCTCATTTCCTCTGCCCCTTGCCCAGCTCCAGGCCTTCTGAGGCTCTTCTGTTTTAGGTTCCCTTGTTCCCAGTAGTCCTCTGTTGCAGCCCTTTACCCCGTTGACAATGTCAATCAATCAACACTCCCCCTCCCCCCCCCCCGCCCCAGGGCAGTGCTTGGCCCGTAGTGATGCTCAATAAATATCCCTGATAGGTAAGCATAGCTTTGAAAGGTGATGTCTTTGCATTAAGGCTGTCACCCTCCAGGCCAAATTCTTGATCTGTTCTGAGCAGCCTCTAAATCACTCAAGATGCAGAATAGTACCAAAGACCAAGGTGTCCATCCTTGTAGGGCATTGGAGAAGTGGACCTCTTCTGTCCCTTCTTTCTCCCTTCCTTGGCCAGGGAGACCGTGGGGGTGCACCCTGGGGGCAGGGCTTTGCCAGAGCCGGCCTGGCCCTTAGCAGGTGAGAGGAGCGCAGGCCTCTTCCACGCGTGCCTGCGGTATGCGTGAGCAGCCAGAAGGGGGCGGCAGAGAGACAGGAGTGGTCCGCGGAGGAGCCCAGCTCCGAGCCGAGCCGCGCGAACCCACTGAGCCCGCGCTCAAAAGCCCGATCTCCCACCGACAGGCCGCTGGGTTCGGGAGAGTGCCGAGTCCTTTCTCTTCCCCAAGTGCAGACAGAGTACCCTGGAACCATGGCCAGCCCTTCTGGCAGCCCCGAAGACTCGGGCAAGCTCAGAGGCAGGGATGGCCGGCAGAGGCGGGAGGAGGAGGATGCCCCTCCGGAGGAGAAGAGATTGAAGCTGGGGCTGGAGGGAGGAAGCGCAGCGCAGGAGGAAGGAGAAGACGCGCCACGTCTGGGCAGGGAAGAGACCGGCACCCAGACAGGTGGCGAAGGCAGAGGTGTAAGTGAGCCTGGGCGCAGGAGGGACGGGGGCTAAAGGTGGGGTGGGGTGGGCAGGATGCTCGCCGTCGGCCGTCAGGTCCAAGTTGATAATTGGGCAGCAACTCCTGAGGGCAGGCGCGGTGTGACAGCTCATGGGGACGTCTGAGAAACTAGATGCTTGGTTGTTGGTGGCAACCCCCTTCTTTATGTAGCATTGACTCGCTGATTCTCCCACGACATCGTCGTCATCTGGCTGGGAGACCCGTGGGTTCTGCAGTTAGCCAAAAAGGGGAAGGGGAAGCTCTGTGTCCTGGGGGCCCCCAGAAGGGGAAGGAGGTGAGGGGAAGGAGGGCTCAGAGCAGCCCTCAACCTTCAGCTCCCTCCTGGGCAGTGCTGTTTTAGGTGTCTCTCTGGGACTTTACTGGTTGTGTGTTTCTCTCACCTGGTAAGGGGCTTGGGTGGGAAGTACCCTACACAGGTTCTGCCAAAGCCTGCCCTGTCAGCATGTGGGCTGGCAGCAGCTCAGCCCATGCCCCTCACCTGCCCTGCATCTTCTTGTCATTGCTCCCCATTCTGGTTGGGCAGTGAGAGTTGGGAGGGAAGGCAGGTGGCTTCCATCCCCGAAGTCATTCTCCTCTCCTTATTCTTTCTGAGAGGGACAGTGAGGCAAAGTTCTGAGCATCCCCTCGGGTAGTACCTGGCTGTGGTCCCTGCTGGCCGAGGGTATCTGTAAGGGTGTTTTGTTGTATATGTGCATGGTTATGTGAGTCACTAGGCATGTGTGGGATGGAGCTCAGTGGCCGGCTTGATCCCTTGGTTCCCGCTTTCTGCTTCCTCTCTTGAATCTTCCAGTTGTGACCTGGCTGACCTTACATTTGGGGAGCACATGAGTCTGGAGGACAGATGAGGGCTGGCTGGATAGCCGTCCCCATGGCAAGGGCTGCCACCTTGAGAGTTTTTAATGGATAATGGCATTGACCTTTTTATTTCTTCCAAATGTTTTTATTCTTGACCATTTGCTTGGCTGAGCTTGTCTTAAAAATTTGATTATGGCTAGTGAAACCCATGATAGAGTTCCCATTCTTTCTCCCAAATCCACATAGGCAGCTGCAGCCTGCCTCCGAACACCAGTCTGCATCAAAGCCCAGCTGACCCAGAGTGGGGCTGCTCCCAGGCGCTGCTTCAGAGATTTAAACCCCACCCCCGCCATGGTTGTAATTGTGTTCAGACTATGGGCCATCTGGACACCAGAACCAGGTGAATTTCTCTCTGAGGTGCCAGGAGAAGGATAATCCTTATGGAAGGTTTATTGGGACACATCATGGAAAGAGTGAGAGGGATGTGTCGCAGTGTGGTAAGAGGAGAGGCCCTGGGTCAGAAACATGATTATGGGGGCAGTGCAGTGCCATGAAACCTTTCCTCTTTCTTTCACTTTCCTCATTACTTGGGACTTTGCCAAAGACCAGATATGAGAATGCAAGGAAGTGACCAAGTGCAATGGGATGTAGGAATGTGGATTTGAATCTTGGCTCTGGCCTTCCTTTGCTGAGTGACTCAGAGCAAGTTACTTAACCTCTCTGAGACTAGTGTCCTCATTGGTGAAATGGATATGTCAATAGGCCTTGTTTCATGGGGTTATTATCCCTGAGATTAAGTAAAGTTTATCCATAGAAAGCACTTAGCATTGAGGCCGGCACATAGTATGTGCTCAATAAATGTGATTTAGTACTGAAATTCACTCCATGTGGCTCACTTGCTATCATCTTTGGTTCTGGGGGTACATCATAAGAGATGAAGGTCTTAGGCCAGAATCTCCATATTAAATGCTTTCTGAAGATTAAGGAGTTTTGGGCAGGTGATGAAATTTTTAAAAGGCAGAAACCCCATTGAACTTTTTGGTTCAAAAAGGGAAATGGGGATCTCATGGTTTGAAGGATTATTTCATAACTGGATAGAAACTGTCCTTCTTTCCTGAATCTGAATCCAATTTTATTTTCTCCTTTTGGGGCACGTGGATCTTCTGGGGAAAGTGGCCCTTCACAGCAATGGTGTTTTGGTTTTTAAGTTGAAAGGTTGGCCAAGCTTGTGCTGCCCAGAATGCCCATCAGATAGATTTCTCCTCCTTTGTAGTTTCTATAGGAATATTCTCTTTAAAGAACCCAGAAAGCAGTTTCGGGCTAGTGCCAGGAGCAGCAGCTATTTCTTTGAGGAGAACCCATTTCTTCACTCACAGACTATGTCTAAATGGATCAAGAAGAACGGAACGCCTTTTCATGAAATTTTTGTCTATGTAGACCATTAGCTTGGCTAAAATGTTAAAAACATCCTTGTTCTTTAATAGCAGATTATTTTTAGGTGCAGATCATTTTGGGCTTTTCTCTGCAGAAGCTGCATGGGCATCACCTCCCTGTCCATATTGTATCTAGATATTTTTAAAGGATTAAATACCCTTTACCTTCACTGGGTTTAGTGCTTTGGATGGCTGAGGTTTGCATGTGACTGGTTGTCCCTCCAAGTGGGTCCCACGCTTGGCTCTTGCCTTGAAGGGGAAAGGGATTGCTTCCTCTGGAGGTTGCTATGGGGTGCTTTTAGGAGGTAAAATGAGGCCCCAGGAGCTATCTCAGTGCAGAGTGCTTTTGGAGATGCGGCTGGAGCAGGGTATGTGCCTAGTGAGGACTGATCCCCCATTAGGGATCAGAAGTTTCACAGACTCCTTTTGCCCTCTCCAGACCAGGGTTGCTGAGAAGGTATGAAAGAACCAATCCTCCCAGAGCCTTTATTGACTCCTTTAAAGTGACCCCAGGGTGAGTCTGGCCTGGAGGTCTTCCTGGGGGGAGAGAAGGATCTCTTCTAGGTAATTGGTTATCAACATTATCAACATTAGCGGTTTGTTCAGTTTTTCTCAAGATCAAGAAGCTCGGCATAGACTTCTGGATTGTGCTGGGCAGAGATGAAATCCCCTGATGGAATCCTCATTCAAGAGTCCCCAGGGTTGAGACCAGAACAGAGAGGTCATCATCAGCAGGGGGCCCCCTATAGAGGGAAGTCCAAACTGCAGGTCTTTCCCTTCTCACTGGTGAAGGTCTACACCTGGGTGTCTCAGCTTTGCCACTGGTGACATTTGGGGCCAGATCATTCTCTGTTGTGGGGGGCTGTCCTTAGCAGCATCCCTGGACTATAGCCGCTGGATACCATTAACACTGCCTCTCCATCACCAGTGTGACAACTGAATATGTCCCCAGACATTGCCAAATGTCTAGGGCTTGGGGAGGATGCAGATGAAATCACCTTATCTGAAAGCCACTGCAAAAATGTTTCAGAGAGTAGGTGTTAAATTTGGGTCCTTGCTGTACCACTCATAAGCTATGTAGCCTTGGGAAATTTATACAACCTCCATGGGCCTCAGTTTCCTCATCTATAAAATGGAGATAGTAAGATAAACCTCAATGGAAGGTTATGTGGGCATTCAATACAATTCCAAGATAATAAATGGAAAAGGCTTAGCATAGCATTTAGACACAGAAAAGCACAAAACAAATGGTCAATTCCATTTTTACTTATTTGGGTGAGTCGGATGGTCAATTCCATTTTTACTTATTTGGGTGAGTCGGATTCTGTCTTCCATCCCCTTATCCATTTGGTGAGGTGCAAGGATCATCCACCTAAACCTTAGGTTGGATTCAGGTGGCATCTCAGATTTCCCCATGGAACTCACTGGTTTCCCTCCAGTTTCCTCCTTGATTCTCTGGTTCCGGATTCTAGGAGGCAGGAGTGTGGGTAGTCAGAGCAGGTGACACTCAGTTTACTCCCACGCTGGAGAATTTCAAAGCTGGCTTGCCATGACAGGGCTTTTGGACCAACATCTGGGTTTCTGGATTCCCATTTGAACACAGCTGGACTCCACAGGGCTGAAGCTCTCTCTGCCGAGATATAGATATTTCCCTGGTAACGATCTCTCAAGCTGACATGAAGACATGGCCACCTACCGGAACACGGTGCCGCATGGGCTCTCCTATAATTTGTGAGGCAAGCTTCTGAGGATTGCAGTGTGCAAGTGAGAAACCGTAGGAGGTTCCCTCATCCTCCAAAGGCCAAAAACTGGGGTGCAGGTTGGTGAAGGGTCCTCCAAGGAGGAAGAAGGCATGGAGGGCATTTCTTTCAGTGAGAACAGAGAGGTATAGGCCACATACTGGATGGTTCAGACCGCTCTGCGGGAGACAGGTGCCTCTGTGCCTGCAGTAGTTTTGGATTGTGAGCTGTGTAGCCCTTAGCTTTAATCATTTCAGAAATATTTAACCCCAGTGCTAGCAAACCAGAGTGTGGTTTGGGCTTCTCAGCTGGAAAGACACACACTGCCAGCCAATGTCCTTCTGATTCTTTTCATTTCATTGAGATGGTTGTTGTCCCTTTGTGTTCTCTGGAACATGATTTGGAGCTGAAGGAGCAGAAGGGAGACCAGTTTGGGGGCTGGGACAGGGGTCTCTGCCAGGGATGTGGTGGCTGGGATAGTGGTGATGGTAGTGGGTGGGGTTGAATGCCTGAACAGAGGAAAGCTTATGAGATACGGTAAGGACTTAAGTATCTATTTGGAATGGCAATGAGAAAGAGGCAGGGTCAGATTGACCTCCAGAATGGCAGGGAAGACTATGAATTTGATTTTGGACTCTGGCTGAGTTTGCTCTCAGACCCAGGTGACAATGTCTAACAAGATAGACAGGTCTGGGCACCTGGGTGGCTCAGTTGGTTAAGCGACTGCCTTCGGCTCAGGTCATGATCCTGGAGTCCCGGGATCGAGTCCCGCATCGGGCTCCCTGCTCAGCAGGGGGTCTGCTTCTCCCTCTGACCCTCCCCCCTCTCATGCTCTCTCTATCTCATTCTCTCTCTCAAATAAATAAATAAAATCTTAAAAAAAAAAGATAGACAGGTCTGGGCCTGGAGATTCAGATTTGAGAGTCATCAATGTAGATGATACTTGGGGCCATGGGGACACCTGAGGTTGACTGGGGAAACAGTGGAGGGGAAAAGGAAGGGGCTTTGGTATTAGCCCAAGGAAATCTTCATGATGATAGGAGAGAATCCATGAGAAGGATCAGAGGAGCATCAGGCAGAGGACATGTGACTCCACAGACAGTAGGACAGAAAGATGAAGGTTGGTTGTGTTGAAGAGAGCCTGTTGGATTTAATATATCATGCTCCTGGGCTCTTGCTGGAATTTTAATGGAGGCCAGTTTTGGGGGGGGGGGTACCAGGATTCTTCCTAAGTGTGGGCATTTCAGCACCCGACTGGGGTGTGTGCACCAAAACATGGGACACTCATGGTCTTGACTTTCTTGCAAAATTATAGTTTGTGCACATGGCTCCAGAGCTTTCTGTCCTCCTCACAACACTCAGCTGTCACTTTTCAACATTACCTTGGAAAAGGACCCAGCCTTTTGGTGGAGATCCCTGCCCTGGCAGTGTTTCTTGGCACAAGATGGTGCCATTGGTAGATCTTCACCTCTCAATACTGAGGGCTCTTTTCATTCCTTCTCCAAGTATTTGAGCAGCTCCTATGTGCCAGGTGCTGGTCTAGGTGCTGATCTATGAGATGGTTCAGTTCCTTTTCTCTTGGAGACCCTACTCTAGTGGTAGAGGCAGACTCTGGTCCATGGGCCAATGCTGACCCCCTGCTTGTGATTGTAAGTAAAGTTTTATTGGCACCCAGCTGCACCCATTCATGTACATATTGTCTATGGCTGCTTGCCTGCACTAATGGGAGAGTTGAGTAGTTGGGAGAGACTGTATAGCTCACAAAGCCAAAAATATTTACCTGAGAGTCTGAGGTTAAGGGACCTTGCACCCATATGGTGTCCCATGAGGGTGTGAGTACAGCTGTCCTTGAAATGTGTGCAGCTCTGAGGAGGGGTTGCAGTAAAAGTGCTCAACTTGCAGGACTCCAAAGGGGGGGGCAACAGGTCCCCCACTCTCAACTTTATGGGTCTTTGGTGTCAGGGGCAGGACTGGGGTTCTGAGTGGGCTTTCCTCACCGCTGTGGCAGGGCACAAGGCTAACATCATGCAGTTTTTGGATGGGGGAGACAAAAAGGCGGGGGTGGGGAATAGCGACTTGTTCCCTTCCTAAGAATTTCCCTGAGATGGGTCCCTAGCAAGTGTTTAGGGTCCCACTTTGCACAACTGCCCAAATCCAGTGAGGTCAACCATCTTGGTGCTGTGAGTTTGGGGTACAGAACTTCCAAATCACCAAGAAGAGAGAGAAAAAAAGATGGTTTTTGCAAGCACAAGAACTCAGGTTATTGAAATTTAACATTTCCCCCTGAAGTTTTATAATGTCTGGGCATGTATATTTAAGTGTCTGCCTCAAAAGCTCTCACTAATAAGCAGATGGTGCATTTAATTTCCTTTTTTTTTTGTTCTCTGAGCAACACACAGCTTCCTGCATGGCCCTCCTTGCAGGCAACTGCATGTGGTGGTGACAGGACTTCTGACCATCAGTACAGGTCTCCAGAGGCTGCTGAGAGCCTTGTATTCATGGGGCTGTTCCATGGAGGGGCTGGTCTTTTCCCTTCTTTTGAGCCCCAGCAGGAAGTTGTCAGGTTACTCACAGCCCACAGGGGTCCTGCCTTTGCTTCTCCAAAGAATCTTGGCTACATCTGACACCCTGTACCTCACCAGCTGGTGAGTGGGGGTCCCAGGAAGGTTGGAGGTCTGAGAGTGCAGCCCCAAAGCATGAGGGGGCCTGGGAAAAGCTGCTGGGAAGAGGCTCCAAAAGGATGGTAGAGGCAAACAGGAGAAAAGGAGAGCTGGCGTGCAGAGCAAGGATCTTGAAGGCACAAAGGAGAAAGCTGGAATTTCCAAAAACAGAGAGAAGAGCAGATACCTTTAGCATAGCTCAGGTGTGTCTGGGCTTTTTGAATTTTGCTTGTTTTCCTTCTTCCTGACTCCTTTCACTGTGTTTCAGGGTGTCATAGAAATAGACTTTTGGGGGCTCTGTGAAGCTCTGGGTCTGGAGGTCTTTGGAGAATGCAGGGGCTACCCTGAGGGTCTCCTTGGCTCTGTGCCTTCTCCTGCCCAGGCCTCCATCCCTGACTGTGTGCAGACCTGTCTTGTGTCTCAGACCTCTGCCCTGGAGAAACCTGGACAGGGCTTGTGTCTTTGGTTTGGGGCTTTTGTCTTGTGTGTCTGGATAAGGAAGACTTTGTGACTTGGAAACCTGTTCGCTTGAATTGGAAGGTACCTGGGAGGGAAAATCTACTGCCTTCTTCATTTTTCTTTTTGCTTCTGTGTTCTGTGTTGACCTGATAGAGTTGTAAGCCCTAGTGTGTAGGAATCAGGCTGGATGAAAGATTATACTGCATGGTATGAGTATAATTTTTTAGCTTTTGTTCTATTTATTAAAAATACAAATTATTATTTGCTCATTGTAAAGGATTTAAACAATACCACTATACAGAAAACAAAAACCAAAACTCCTCCTTTATCTGTTTCTCTTCAGTCTTGCTTCCCAGAAGTAACACTGGGATGGGTTGAGGTTTATCCTTCCACACCTTTCTCTGTGTGTATGCAAGCGTGTATATCTGCACATAAATTGTTTAATTTTAATCTTTTTAAAAATAAAAATAGGATAATGCTATATTTATTGTTTGGAAAAGCCTCCTTTTAACTCAGTGATGTATATCTTTGACATCATATCATGTTGGAACCTGGACTCCACCTTCCTTTCCAGACAGTTATTCTGCTGTGTGGATGCACTGTACTTTCTTTAGGCCAATCCTTTACTGATAGATCTCTGAATGGTTTCTGTTTCTTCCCTATTGCAAATGGTGTTGTGATGAATATTCCAGCACATATCACTTGATGCTCTGTGTCTGTCTTTTTTGTGAGATGTTCCTAGGAACAGGATATCCAGGTCAGTGGGTGATCAGTGCTGCATTTGCGTCCTGGTGAAGTATGTTCTCCTGCTGCCAGCTCCCTAAGGCTCTACGTGGTGCCATCCTCTACAGGGGTCATCCGCCAAAGCCTAAGGGCATTGGCCAGAATGGCATCCTCTGTCTCACTTTCATCTAGGTCAGTCCACACCCTGGTGCCACCCCCAGCAGGGACTCTGGCTTCCAGCTCCGGCAGGTGGCCTCACACTAGAGGAGGGAAAGTTCACTTTCCCAAACATTCTTGGTGATTTCACTACAAGTTCCAAAGTTGGCATTTGACTCCTTCAGGCCTTGCCACTCTCTACCTGTGTGTCCTTGAGCAAGCTGTTTCAGCTCTCTGGCCTCAGTTTCCTCAAAGGTAAGTGGTGATAAGAATATAATAATAACGACTGCCACCCCGGGCTGCTAGGAGGACTCAGTGAAGTAGCTATCACTTCCACACGCTTAGCTTGTTGTACACATTCAGGCAAGTGCTGGGGGTCATTGCTGAGTGTTGAGTAAGCCAGACTGTAGTTTGACGAGGGCCTGTGTCTTCAGTACCAAGTCTAGCACCAGGCCTTTAGTAGCTGCTCAGAAAATGCTCAGCCAGTGACTGGAATGGCAGGGACAGAGACTGTGGCAGAGGCAGTGAGAGCAGACCAAAGGAAACAGAACTCCCACTAGGTTCCCAGGTGGAGGACTCCAAGATGACTCTCCAGTCTTAGAGCCCCCTGCCCCTTTCCCATACTTCCCAAGGCCCATAGGAGTTTGCTGTGTCTTTCAGGCCAGAGCCCAGAAGGTGGGGTCTGGGCAGGTGCTGGTCAGCATCCTGCTGTATCAGGGCACCTCCATTCCCACCTTGGACCTGGATGCCAAGTGGCTCCAAGTTGGCAGGGACTTGGCTTGTTCTGAGCCCAGGGACAGAAGACAGGGAGGTGGAGGGTTGGGGACCCCCATTTTGGCCCTTGCTTTTTCTCCTTCACTTTGGACACTGCAAGGTGTGTGTGTGTGTGTGTGTGTGTGTGTGTGTGTGTATTTCTCTGTAAGTTTCCGAGTCTTAGGTTGTATTTGTGTGGGACTAGTTTTGCCAGTTAAACTTGACTTTCAATTAACAAATTTTTTAGTATAGGTATATCCCAATGCAACTTTTGAGACATAAAAACAATTCGTTGTTTATCTGAAATTCAAGTTTAACTGGTGTCCTGTCTTTTTTCTTGCTACATCTGACATTTCTGTGTGGGGGTTGTCAGTGTGTGTTGGTGTGTCTCCATTCAAGGGATTGTCTATAGGCACAGAGATGGGGACCAATTGAGAAGACCCTCCTGGGCTGCTTTAGTGGCCTAGAGGCTGATGGGTTGGATACTCGAGCCCCCGGGTCTGGGTGGTGCTCCCTAGCATCTTTCTCCCTGTTACCTCTGTTGGTTTCCCTCCCATCTCTCTCTAAACACAGGGGCAAGAGCTGCCCCATCCACCCTTGTTTGGAACACAGCTGCCCAGCCAGACATGCAAACAGCATGCAGATGGCTGCAAAGCTTTCCCCAGCTCCCTCTGCAAGCGGCTGCAGATGAAATGGAAGCCCTCATCCTCACCGCCTCCCCCTTCTAGAAAACCCTGGCCAACAGCCACTGTGTTGCCGCTTTAGACACTCCTCCCTCCTGGCGATTAAACCACATCATGTTTTGCCAAACAAATAAAGCCCTTCATTTCCACCATAAACTTGTTCACACGCACGGGCTGATTGATCTGCCAGTGTGCCTGATTCATCAGTTCTTTCTCTCAGGCGGCAAGAGGCTCTTCTCTCTGGCGCTGGTGAAGAGCTGCTTAATTTCCATCTGAAAGACTCTCAGTAGAAACCAACCATAGTTTTGAAAGCTGCTTCTTCCCCTTTTGCAGATTCTGTGTGGTTCTTGATATTTGATCTTGAGTGAAATCATCCTGGGTCCTGCCCCAGGTATCACAAACCGGAGGGTGCATTTATGTCCAGCTGGCTGGGCGGCTGTCAAGGAGGATGTTCAATGTAGCCTCTGGGTCCATAGCAGCCTTTCATGGGTAATACCACCAAGGAACCTTGTCCTTCCTGTTTTAGAAGAAATTACTGTTTAGTCATTTATTGAATTTGTTACAGGCAGGGTCTCAGTTTCCTTACAACTTCTCTGTGAGGCTGCTCTGATTATCTGCATGTTTATTTGCTCTCTCTAGTCTCATTCAAGCTCCTCTAGTTGTAATACTCTTTTCTGCCACAGGGGCTTTGCACACCCTGCTCTCTCTGCCTGGAAAGCTCTTTCTGCCCCACTCCTTCACCTGGTAAACATCTCATCTGCAGGCTGACTTACCACTGTCTCAGGGGAAGCCTGGCCACACTGACTCAGTCACAGCAAATTCCTGATACCTGTTCTCATAGTATCAGGTGTCTTTTTCTTGTAGGTCCAGGCCCAACTATAGCCACCTATTTTTTTGGGCATGATTTTTTGATGAATAATTGACCCCTTCTACAGTATAATCACCATAGGGGGCAGGGGCCATGCTTGGTTTTGATTTCCATTGTCTCTGGTGTTTAGCATATGCTCAGATAGAATTTGATTAATGAATGATGCATACCTACTTTATAGATGTGGAAATGGAGGATCAGGAAAATTGCATAACTTGCCTGGTGTTATGCAGTCACTTAGAGGTGGGCCTTATTAATATCTGAAGGACAGTTATCAGTGTGGGAGAATGGATGTTTACAACTTTGTAAAAAATGGTTTATGTCATATTTAGCTTGTGGTCTGCCATGGCCCCCTGATCTTCTCTAGCTTCAGTTATGTAAAGTCTACACTGCCTCTCTTGATAGCTGTTCAGATTCTTTTCCCTCTTTAAGTTGGCTTAGATCTTGATTCCATAACTGAGGCCTGTCCCTATACCCATTCCTTACCTAGGATGACTTAGATTTTGTCAACAATGATTCCAGTCTTTGGTGAAGGCCAGATTGAAGGAAAGCCTTGAAAGGTGAAGATACCTGATGAGCAGGTGTAGTCCCTTGGGTCAATCCAAAGGCTGGAATAAGGGCTGACCTGAAGGAGTCTCAGAACTGAAGGTCAGGCCCAGGTAGAGAAAGGGATTGAGCCTGCCAGGGTGAACTGTGAGTATTTGATAAGCCCTTCCTTCTCATAGTTGGGGAAGACTTGGTGAGCCTGTTTAATTTGATGGAGGGATTAAAATATCCTTTGGTGGAACTTGCCTGGATGGCAACAGTGTGACACAGCCAAGTTATTGATTATTGATTGCCCAATTGTCATCAGTTTTTTTTTTTTTAAAGATTTTATTTATTTATTTGACAGAGAGAGACACAGCGACAGAGTGAACACAAGCAGGGGGAGTGGGGGAGGGAGAAGCAGGCTTCCCGCTGAGCAGGGAGCCCGATGCGGGGCTTGATCCCAGGACCCTGGGATCACGACCTGAGCCAAAGGCAGACGCTTAATGACTGAGCCACCCAGGCGCCCCTGCCCAATTGTCATCAGTTTAACAACCTTCAGTTATAGCTGTAATTTGCATTAATTATCGATGCAGGTTTTGAGTTTCCTAGTCAATAAAGGGAGTGTTCAGAGAGAAGTGATTGAGGCTGGGCACTATCCAAAATGAGGGGTATTTCATGGGCAAGACCTCCCCCCACCCACCTGCAAGTGGAGAGAACTCCTTTGGTTTTTTAGAGGACCCTGAATAAATGGCAAACAATGCTGCTCAAGTCCCTCCCTCCCACCGTCCATCTACCCACCCATCCATTCATTTATCCATCTATCTAATACCCACCCATCCCCATCCACCCATCTGTCCATCCACCCATCCATCCATCCATCCATCCATCCATCCATCCACTTGTACCTCCATTCATTTATTCAACAAAGACTTATTAACTATCTAGTAGATTCTGGGAAGGCACTGATTCTAGTGATTAAAAACACAGGCTCTGAAATCTGACTCCATGGCTCTAACTGAGTTTCACCACCTCCTAGCTGGCTCCTTTGGCAAGTTATACAACTTCTCTGTGGCTCAGTTTTCTCATTTGACAATTGATTTTTAATAGCTACTACAATTGCAGATATAGTGAGGATTAAATAAGATGCCACATAAAAACTGTATCATTCACACCCAACAGACATTAGGTTTTATCATTTATTATTAATCTTTATAGGTGCTGCAGATAACAAGATGAGCATAAGGCAGATATGTATTTCAATACCATATAACCTGTAGGGTGATAAGTTCTGTAGTAGGGGAAGGCCAGACAGTTATGAGGGACCCTGGCCCAATCTTGGAGATTCAGGGAAATGTTCTCTGAGGATTTGCTATGTCAGCTGAGACTTGCAGGGTAGTTGCATCCCACATGGAGATCCCAGACAGCATGTGGCCAAGTAACCCGGCCTTGTAGTGTTGGGTCCTGGTCCCCACTGGCAGAGATCTGTGACCCAGCCCTACTGTCCCCTCTGCTGGAAGTCTACAAGATCTGGGAGTGGCTATTAGGTAGAGGAAGGGGCTGGCAATGACAGTGGCCTTCACCTGTCATCACACTCCATCTATGGCATCTGGGAGGGCTGTGCCTAGTCTCCTGTCTGCAGAGTGGGGTCAGGAATACCAAGCCTGCTTCTCTCCTGGGACTGTCAGGAGGATAAGATTAGATGGCAGTAGAGGTCCTTTTGAAAATGAAAACATTCTATTTGAATGCAGAGTGTTCTGTGACTGTGATATTTTCTATCCTGTGAAATCATCGTTGACCCTGAAACCATCTATTCAAAATACCAATGGAGTTAACCCTTCCTCTGTGTCTCTACTCGGGGAGGGAATTTGTCAAAGATTGTTGCTGCTATTTTACACACAGGGAAAACTAAGGCAGGTGCAGAAACAGGATCAGGACCCAGGACTCCTGGCTCCCTGACTGTGTAGGGTCTTAAATGGCAGAATGACTTCAGGTTCTTTCAGAAACAGCCCTTATCTAAATATTTGCAGAGGTTCCTTAGACAGTATCTAAAAACAAAAGTGGATGTCGGGTGGATTCTGTCATCTCCACAACCAGGATGGCTCCAGGGTTGAAGCAAGAGGAAACTTTGGAGTCAGGCAGATTTGGGTGTGAACCCCAGATTTTGTCGGTTACAAGCTTTGAGAACCTGAGCAGGTTATTTAACATTTCCAAGTGACGTTGGAAAATAGGACATATTGTACGAAAACTTGGAAGAGGACTCTAACCTGCCTCCTGTGCAGGGAGGGTGACCAGCAGAGCAGGATTCCAGTATCCTAGGTATTTGGCTCTTATACCAACAAAGCCCACAGTCAAGTCCCACAAATGTTTCCCTTGCAGGGTTACTCTAAATATTGGGATCATACACACAGAATGCTGACAGCGTAGTCAACATTTATGAGTTTTAGTGCCTTCTTTGGTGTTTTTCATAGTTCCATATTGCCCCAACCCTTAGAGCATCAGGATCATGTGCAGGAGGGTATTTATTAAATATACCAATTTCTGGGGCTCTTTTTCAGAAATACTGGTGTTTAGGGGCTCAGCTGGGATCTATGTTTACAAAAGCTCCCAGGTGAGTCTCATGTAGCTGGCCTGGCTCTGGCTCAGGTACCCAGTTTGGGAAACAGTCCTCAGTGCATACTTTGCTCAAATTTTAAGTTTGTCTCTTTTCCTCCAATTTGTATTACCCTCACTTGTGCTCAAGTCTGTTTCTTCCCATTGGACTGTAAGCTCCTTGATGTCAGGGTCATCTCTTGCTCATGTTTGTATCAGTGAACCAAGATTTCCAGGTGCTCAAGGGAGGGGCACTGTTTGCTTAATGGGGTCAGCCTTGAGGGAGGTGTGTTAGTGTGTGTGTGTGTGTGTGAGAGAGAGAGAGAGAGAGAGAGAGAGGTGAATCTTTGTCAGAAGAACCTTTTTGTCCTTCATCTGCATTTGCTGTGAGTCAATGTGATTTACTCTAATGGAAGCCAGTTTAGCTTAAGCAGAGGCCTTGCCCTGAAATGCAGCAAGGTTATGGATGGGCAGAGCTGCAGAAAGCTTTCCTAGGAAAGGCTTCAGTGTCATCCTCAGCTAATTGCACTCAAGTTTTCATTTCCCGTTTAACACTGCCATGGAGGCCATTTTGATTTCTCCTGTGGAATAGGTACTATCTGATCCTCTGTAAAAGTGTATGTGAATAACTAAGATTGAGTTTGGAGATGGAGGTACTTCATCTACTGAACAAAAACCAGTGTGTCACTTCTGGGCTGGAGAAATTAATTCCCAGTGCATGGGCTTCCAGCACCATCTTCCCTCTGTTGCCCTGATAGGTGATGGAACCTCCATTAGCTCAAGCCCTAGGGTAAGTTCAGTGTGGAAACAGAGCCCCCTCCAGCCCCTACTCCTTGACGTGCAATGCACATGTACCATGAGTGAGAAAAACAACCCCTTAGGAGTTGCTTGTTATTGCAGCAAAACCTAATTTAGTTTGACTGATTATGGTGAGATATTTATATTTATGTACATATATATACATATTTATATTTATAATTGGTAGTTTCATATAAAATTGGCAGTTTATAAAAGTCCTTTCTTACCTCCTCCCCCCAAAGAGGTAACCTTGTGTTGGTTCCCAAATTAAAAAAATATTTTACTGGTTTATGAAATAAAAAAATCTGGGAATCAGCAGCTTAGAGAGCCCCACAGTGTAGGATATCTACAGGGCTAGGTTATTTCCCTTTATAAAAGCATAGCCAAGACATGGAGTATTTTAGTCTTTCCTAGTCTACATTCCATGGGCTCTTGAAGAGACATTGATAAAACGTTACAGCTTAAATGGTGCATGCAGCTACAAACCTGCCTGACTCAGTTCTAGAGGTAGAATCTCTTCTTGCTTCAGAATGAGCTTCGTGCTGTTGTGATATTTCAGCCCTTTAGGGGTATTCTGTACTAATTACATTAAAACACGACTAATGCTTCTGCTTCCTTGTCCCCAAATTAAACACCTTAATCATGCAAACACACTCAGTTGGATTTAGTGTGACTGATTCCCAACTGTCACTAAACACATAATTAGATTATATTTTTTTTCCACTTCAACTAAAAGAAAATTGACAATAAAATGCTGATCAATATGTGCAGCTCAGGAAGTACAGCCTCTTTGAGATGCAGAAGTGTTTGTTTTTTAAATCTGTATTCTTGAGTAAAGAAAAAAAATCCATCTCTCTTTCCTAGAGGAGGAAGATGGAGAGCTGGGCTCAGCAACAGCTTGACCATTGGAGTCTGAATTAAACAAGTAAATGCCTCTCTGGAATGAAGGGTGCATTTCTGCTTTTCGTGGGACCATGAAGCTTGTTCTCTGTCTTTGGTGGTGTGTATGTCTCTGGGTGTGTGTGTCTGTGGGTGGGTGTCTGAATGTAAATGACATGTGTACCTGTGTTGTGTTTGTAACATTCCCATGTGAACCTCAGCTTTGTGGGAATTTTACGCCCTTGAGCCCAATGGATGCCATTTTTACAAAAATCACTCAAAAGTCAGAAAAGAAAGAATTGAAATCAAATCTCAGTTCTAAAGCCACCATGTTTGTGGGCATCTCTGGATTTTTTGTTTGTTTAGGATTCTACCTGCCTCCAAATGATTTTTTTTTTTTTTGAGAGCGAGAAAGAGAGAGTGCACGAGCAGGGGGTGGGGTGGGGCAGAGGGAGAGAGAATCTTAAGCAGGCTGAGATCATGACCCTGAGATCATGACCTGAGACAAAATCATGAGTCAGACGCTTAACTGACTGAGCCACACAGGTGCCCCCCAAAAGACATTTTTGCTTTCCATTAAATGATCAAAATCAAAGGGTTAAAATTGATCATAAGCACAAAACAATTGTGTTTGGGTCTCTTTACATTGGGGTTTCTCAGCTGAGACACTATTGACTGCTGGTTGCCATCTGTCTCCTGTTCATTCAGCAAACATGTATGGTACCACTCTGTGCCTAGAATTTTCCAAGAGAGGAGGATAAAAAGGTGATGAGACATGGAATCCATCAAAGATGACTATCCTAACACAAATCAGATCAGAACCCAAGATCTTGCTGGGCAAGTGCCTTGGTAGCCCTCATTCTGCAGTCTATACAAGAATGAAAGACACTTTTTTTCATCACACATGAAAATGTTTGTGTTTCACATATACTAATGCAATTTGTGTTAATGCTACAGTATAACTATGCTCATATTCTTAGCATTTTTTGGACAGAGATTTGTTTCTTAGCAAATCATCTCTAGAATATGTAGAGCTGGAAGTTTATTTAGAAGCAATAAAAAGTACAAGAAAGTCAGCCCTTATGCAGGAGGTTCTAAAGTCAATGTTGACAAAACAAAAAATTCAGTAGTCAACATTACTCTTGAAAATCCCCTCCATCTATCAAAGTACAGAGATCAAACTTAAGACAGCTTACCAAGTTCAATCCAGAGCATCTTCCTCAGGGTTAGACCAGAGGGTGGTTTTTTTGGTGAGTAGCTGATGAAGTCATTGAGAGGGCACATTTTATGAATAATTGTGTCTTAACCCCAGAATCATTTATCAAAGTGAGATATCCTCACCAGGAAAGGCAAATAGCAATGAGTTCCTGTCGTGAAGGCTGTATGTAACTCCCATTTTTCTCTTTTTCCCTCTCTTTGTTCATACTAAGTACCAATAGTTCATTTCCCACAGATTAAAAGAGCCCAAGTTGTGTATACCCACAAGTGGAATTGCTGGGTCATATGGTAACTCAATATTTAACTGCCAGACTGTTTGCCAAAGGGACTGCACCATTTGACATATTTGACAACAGTAGTGTGTGTGTTCCAATTTCTCCAGATCCTCACCAACACATGTTGTTGCCTATCTTTTTGATTCTAGTCATCCTAGTAGGTATGAAGTGGTATCTCATTATGGTTTTGATTTGCGTTTTTCCAATGGCAAATTATGTTGAGTATATTTTCATGTACTATTGTATATCTTCCATGGAGATATGTCTATGCAGAAATGAAAACAGAGGTCCATACAAATATGCATGAATGTTTAGAGTAGTATCATTCATAGTAGCCAAAAGGCAGACATAATTCAAATCCCATCAAAAGGTGAATAGATACACAAAATGTGGTATATCCCACAGTGGAATATTATTTGGCCATAAAAAGGAGTGAAGTTCTGATACCTAATTCTTCATGGATGAACCATGAAAACATTATGCTGAAAGAAGCCAGACACAAAACGGTCACATATTATATGATTCCATTAATATGAAAGTCGAGAATAGGGAAATCTGTAGAGGCAAAAGTAGATTAGTGGTTGCCTAGGCCTGGGGTATGGGGATGAGGGGTGGAATGATAGCTAAAGGGTATGGGACTTCTTTTTGAGATGATGAAATGTTCTAAAATTGACTCTGGTGATGGTCGTACATCTCTGTGAATACGTTAAAAATGACTGAAATGTAAAAAACTGTAAAAGAAATGTAAAAAAAGTGTAAGTTGCTGTTCTATTGATCACTTGATGGACTTTAAAAATACACATTGCTGGGCCATGCCTCCAGTGATTCTGACTCAGTAGATCTTGGGCAGGGCTTGGGTATCCCAAAGGGATTCTGCTACTCAGCCTGATGTGGGGCCCACTGTGTCCTTGGGGAGCCTTCCGTTCTCTGAGTTCTAGAGGTCAAGGTGGAGATGGCTCATATTTAGGGAGAGCTTGCCATGTCCTAGGTGCTGTGCTGAACGCCTTTACCGTCATCATCTCTTAATCTCACAGTAACTTTCTGAGAAGGTAGATAATACGACCTCTGCTTTAGAGATGAGGAACTAAGGTTTTAGAGAAGTATCTTGTTGATAGCCCAAGAAGGAAGTGGTGAATCTAGGAGATGCCCTGGGGCATTGATTCAGGAACCAATGCACTCAAGCCCACAAATTCTGTGGTCCAAGGATGTGTCAATCCCTTACATTTCTGTTGAGACTGGGGTGAGGGCCCAGTATCACAGAACCTCCCCAGCCTCCTGGGCACTTGAGTCCATGTTTGCTGCCTCTATCTCCCACCTTTGCTAACCAGAAACTTGGTTTCTGCTTTGATTTCCACAAGCATAAACCATTCACACCAAGCATTGATGGGTTTTGTTGACTTCGTTAGAGATTTGGGGACATGGAGAGGGTCACATCACTCCCTACTTAGTCTTGGTCAACTCATTGATCTCTCTTACTTTGCTTCACCTCTGCATTTTTCTACTTACCTCCTCCTTCCTGGATAGCTTTGGGGACTCTGAATTCTTATTCCTTTATTTTGTTCTTGTCATGCAGAAGATTCCACAAATGGGATCTGCCCTCTAGAAAGTGGTGATAGCTATAGATTGATGTGGATGTTATTTTGTTTTCCCCTGTAAAATATACTAATTAACTATCAAACCATGGGCACTTGGCTGTAGTCCTCGGGTGATGGCAGTGGGATGGATACTGCTCCTTTGCAGCCCTGGGGAGGAATGCTGCACATTTAAAGAAAAAGAAACTGGCTCTCTTTAAGAGGCAGAGGGAGGCTTCTGGAGCTGGTGCCAGTTTGTTTGGAGGCAAAATGGCTGTTGTATTAAAATTGCCCAAACTTGGGCTGGTGCCCTGTGTGTTCAGAGCTCAATGCCATGATTGCTTCAGTTTTGTTGTTATTGGTTGGTTTTCCATCCTGTTGCTTGGCAGGTTTCTGCTAAGAACTTCAACCTCAAGAGTTCAGTTCAATAGACATTAACAGCACCTACTATGTGCCAGGAACTGAGGATATGGTGGTGAGGAAGATAAACACAGCTCTTGAACAAGAGAGTGTAATTCCCACTCTCAGTCCCCCAAAAGGAGAGGACATCACTGGGCTTCTGAAGATCTCCAATATCCCTGCACTGTCTCCTTGAAGAGGGAAAGTGAAGAGCTTTGCTGTATGAGGTCCACTGAGGAGGATTTAGCTGAGTCATCACCAAAGGTTGGAGTGATGGGGAGGAGCTGACATTTGTGTTTAGGGGTAAGAAAGTGGGAGTAGCTTGATCTTAGAGGAAACTGAGATTAAGAGAAGGCTTTCTGGAGTTTTGCATGTATAGTGGAGACCTACCATAGCAAGAATCCTGTGGCCAAGCCTGTGATCAGTAGAATGACCATATGAGGGTCTTCTTATGGCAGACCAACCCTGAAATATTAGCAGATTTGGAGAAGCTGCAATAATAGTGACCTCCAGGGACCAAGTTCCTGTCTGGCTTTCCAATAATGTATAAGCTCAGTTCTTATGTAAACTCATGGAGAAGGATAAGAAGCCCCAATAATGACAAGATTGAATTCCCACCTGCCAGGCATACAGGGACTCAGAGCAGATTTAACTGGAGTTACAGAAATAGGAATGTGACATTTCTTACACCCAGGCATGGTAGAGCAACATTTATTCCCTCTGGTTTGGAGAGAAGGAGAATGCTAACAGACATGACTCCAAGTTTCCATTCTTAAACCTAATGTCTAGGAATGCAGCTTCAACTTGGTCCGCAGATCAAAGCTCCATAAATACCACCTCTGTTGCTGCATCTCTCCTGCCTGCCACTGTCCTTGATTTCCCCTCTTTGACCCATAGAAGAAGAAAGTTCCAGCATCACTTCTGATCCCTTGGACATAAACTGGAACAGGAGTTTCCATGTTTCTCCCCACTCCTTTTCTGAGAGGACAAGTTGATGTGGTTGGCAAGACTGAGGAAATGCTGACTGTATCAGGCCAAGTTCATGTATTAGTAGATGGGTTACTTTGCCTAAATTGTGATGGTGGGGTTCACCTTCTTGGTTCCTTACACAGGCTATAGGCTTTTTGGGGCAAGTAGGACAGGCATCAGCCAGCAAGTGACCAAGCAGACATCTTGAACAACAGGGGTTCATTGTCTCACATTCTAAGACCAGAGATAGCTGATTCTAGGGTTTGCTAAATTCTGGGGTTTGCTTGAGATGACGGGTTTCTTGTTGATTTTTCTGTGATGCTCTCGCCTTTCTCCTTATGGTCACGGAGGCTGCCACAAAATCCAAATACAAAGTCCTCACATGACAACACTCCAAGGCAAGCAGGAAAGGGCAGAGGGTCTCCTTGCGCATTTTTATACTAAAATCTCTGCTGCAAATTCCAGCAGAGTTCCTACATCTCAGCCATATCAGTCCTGGGCTGACAGGAAGTGGGGGAGGGGAGCCCCTCAATAGAACAGTCAGAATGGAGTCTCAGGACCGGGTCCTAAAACAACCAGAGCAAAGGGGGATTTGAGTAACATGGTTAGTTTAGAATCTAAGCCTTAGACTAGGGACTGGCAAACTTTTTTGGGTAAGAAATAGTAATATTTTATGCTTTTTGGACCAGATAACCTCCGTTACAGCTACCCAACTCTGCCATGGTAGTGTGAAAACAGCCATAGACAATGTGTAAACAAATGGGCATTGCTTTGTCCCAATAAAACTTTACTTACAAAAACAATCAGTGGACCAGATTTGGTCCTTGGGCTATAGTTCGCTAAACCCTGCTTAAACCATTTCCTGAGGCTGGGCCAACGCTTCCTAAGAGACAAAGCAACTCAGCACCGGAGTAAAATAGGGGTTCTGTTGATAAGAAAGAGGAAAGGAATAACCAGTTTCTGGCCAGGTGACTGATAAATGTCAGGGCCAAACTAGTTCTCCAATTCGCTTTGTTATAAATAAAGACAAATGGAGGATCCCCATATAGCTGTTTGTCTGTTCAAATTTGTTAAAAGCTATAAAGATAAGGGACAGTGACTCTTGTAATGGTTAGCTGTTGCCACAAAAGTACTGTGTGACAAGCCACCCAAAATCGGTGGCTTAATACAACAACTACCTATTTTCGTGGATCTTTGGGCCTGTCAGCTGAGGGTTGGTTGATCTATGTGGGGTACATCTGGGAAGCTCTGCTCTGTTCCTGGTACTTCTTATCTTCTTCTAAGACCAGTAGGCTCATCTGAGTATGTTCTCAATGTGCTGGGAGAAGCATAAGAATGTAAGAAGGATTGAGCACCCTCTTTTCAAGTTTTTGGTCACATAACACAGACCAAGATTCCATTGGCTAAAGCAAGGCACATGACTAAACCCAACATCAAGGGCTGGAGAAGTCCACTCTGACTCTTTAGTGGGAAGAACTGCAAAGTCATATGGCAAAGGGCCTGGATAGAGGACATTGTGAAGAAGTCCATTAATGCGCTGCAATTGACTACAACCCTCTAACCACCAATAAAATTCAGCAATACTTGCTTAATGCACCTGTGCCTGAATGCTTCTGACTGCAGCCCAGGCAGTGGGGACCTGGCTGGGGAGGGACCATGGGAGGGCATTGCTGTCTTGCAGGTCCAGGTGTAATCACATGTGGCCAACTCTGCACTGACCATGGCTGACTTGCCTTGTCTTGAGTCCTTAAGGGGCAATGCTTGGCCTCATTCCATTCCTGAGTAATTTTGACAAAGCTGGTTTCAAGGAGCCCAGGAAGTAAATCAGTTGTAGATTTGAACTTTGCAGAGAGTGGGAATGGTTGAATATATTTACCTGCTGGTTATTATTTCCTCACCAGAAAGAGGGTTGGCTGTTAGGAAGCTGCTGTTAGATTCATTTGCCCCAGGAGTCATGAGCTGTGTGTGTGCATTGTGTGTGTGTGTGTATATGCATGTGCGTGTGCACCCACTTGTTGGAGCTACTTCCCTTTATAATAATATTAGGCAACATTCTAAAAAAAGGCAAGAAATTAGATAGGCTTCCACAGACAGGCACTTAAACTTTCAAAGTGGATCACACATCATAAAATGAAACAGTGTCACATTTAAAAAACTCTGTGTTACATTGGTTCTGACTTCAACAAAGACACTATTTGCCTGAAGAGTAGAAGGTCCTTGTAACCCACACTATTACATACAGGAGTCACACATTTTATTCCCTTTTCTTAACAAATTCAAGTGGCTGGAAGACACCAGGTGGATCTATGTGCATGTTGAATTTTTGAAAGTATTTTTGGAGGATTAGAGGTTGGGTTGGATTCATTTATTCAGTATTCAGCAGATATTCATGGGATACTTGTTACATCCTAGCCACTGTACCAGGGGCTGAGAATCCACTAATTGGCAAAAGCAGGCAGGGTTCCTGCTCTCAGGGAGTGAACAGTTTAAAGCTGCACCTTTCAGTAAGGTAGCCACTAGCCATGTGTGGTTTTGTTTTGTTTAAAGATTTTACTTATTTATTTGAGATTAAGAGAGAGAGAGAACACGAGCGGGGGGTGAGGGGCAGAGGGAAAAGCAGACTACGCGCTGAGCAGGGAGCCCGATGTGGGGCTTAATCCCAGGACTCCATGACCTGAGCTGAAGGCAGCCGCTTAACTGACTGAGCCATGTGTGATTTTGAGCCCTTGAAATGTGAATACGAATTGAGACGTGCAGGACATCTAAAAAAATACACACTAGGTTTTGAAGACCTAATATAAAAAATAATGTAAAGAGTTTCATTAATATTTTAAAAAGTGTTTAATACATGCTGAAATGTTATTTTGGATAAATTTGATTAAATAAATGATATTATTAAAATTACCCTCACCTGTTCTACTTTTAAAAAAATGTGACCTCTATAGAAATGTAAAAATAAATGTGTGTCTACATCATATTTCTGTTGGACATTGATGGTCTAGAGGGAATTACAGGCTTTAACCCAGAGTTACCTGGATCATTGATACGTTTGTCACAACTGCTCTGAAAGAGAAGTAAAGGTTGTGAAGAGAATGTACAAATGAGGAGAGGGAACCTCAATCCTGGAAGGTCAGGAAAAGCTTCCTTAAACAGAAGTTCCTCAAAAGGTTAAATATAGAGTTATCATATGACCCAGACACTGATCCTAAGTATATACCCAAGAGGAATGAAAACATACCTACACAAAATGTGTACACACATGTTATATCAGCACTGTTTGTAATAGTCAAAAAGTGGGAACAACCCAAATGTTTGTCAACTGATGAATGGATAAATAGAATGTGGTCTATCCATATTATGGACTCTTACTTGTCCATAAAAAGGAATAACATACTGATACAGGCTGCAACATGAAGGGACTTGAAAGCATTATGCTGAGTGAAAGAGGCCAGACACAAAAGGCCATAGTTGTATGGTTCCATTTATATATAATGTCCACAATAGGCAAATCCATTAGGGACAGAAAGATTAGTCATTGCCAGGGGCTGGAGGGAGAGGGAAACGGGAGGTGACTGCTAGTGGATATGGGGCTTCTTTTAGGGGGTGATGAATAAGTTCTCAAATTGATTGTGGTGATGGTTACCCAACTCTGAATATACTAAAAATCATTGAATTTTATTTTATTTTTTAAAAAATATTTAATTTATTTATTTGACAGAAAGAGAGAGAGAGTGCACAAGCAGGGGTAGCAGTAGACTGAGGGAGAAAGAGAAGCAGGCCCCCTGTGGAGCAGGGAGCCTGATGCAGGCTCCATCTCAGGACCCCGGGATTATGACCTGCGCCAAAGGCAGACACTCAACTGACTGAGCCACCCAGGCACACCCCAAATCATTGAATTTTAGGCTTTAAGTAGACAAATTGTCTGGGATGTGCATTATATTTCAATAAAGCTGCTTTATTAAAAAAAATAAAGTCTTCCTTGATGAGAAGACACTTAAGGGGAGACGTGGAGGGTGGAGATGTGTTAACCAGATAAAGAAGTGTGAGAACAGCATTTCAGGGTGAGGAATAGCACATGTGAAGGCTCTGGGGTCAAAAGGAATGCAGTAAATTTGAGAGACTTAAAGAGGCTGGTGTGGCTAGAGCCTGGAAGGCAAGTGACAGTATGAGGAAGTGAGGTTGGAGAAGGGAGGGGCTGGATCACACAGGTCTCATGTTAAGGCACTTGAACTTTATACTAGTTAGCTGTGTCATCTTGGGCATCCCACTTAACCTCTCATTGGTGAGATAAAGGGCCATCATAAGGATGAAGTGAGATAATCCATGCTCAGTAAAGATGAGCTCTTGTAATTTTTAACCCACAAAGTAATAGGGAACCATTGAAAGGGCATGATCTGTTTGGATGTGCATTCTGAAAATATTACTTTGGTCACTGTGTGGAGTACATATTGTAACAAGGAGCAGGAGAAATGGGGAGACCAGTTAGGAGGTTTATAGCCAAACAAGTGGAGACGTTGGTGGCTTGGTTTATGATGATGTCAGAGGGTGGCAGAGCAGTAAATGGATTCCAGAGAGATTTAGTTGGTAAAATCAATAAGACTTGGCCATTGAATGTGGGTGGAATAGGCTGGAGGTCTGGAGAGGAAGGGTGGGAGCAAAAAAGCTTGAAACAAACCTCCAAATGGGTTCTCCAGTCTGAGATTACTTGAGGTCTCTTTGCGAACAGGAGTGTTGGCGTTTATGATGGAGACGTCTAGACTTTGAAACGCCATCTGCAGTATGTTCTTGTACAGTCAGCAACTCCCACCCCCCCACCCATGTCCTGAACTTATTAATTCTTTGTTTTAATTCATTGCAGGGGGATGTTCATTTGCTTTTGTGAGAAATACAGAATGCTGCCGAGAATGCATATTAAAATAATCTGGATTGCTGTGGGGGAGTTCAATCTATACAGATTTGTGCCAGTGTTATTATTTTGGTCTAAACCTACTTCTGGCCTGGGGCAGAAGGACAGTCGAAGCTCAGTTTGCTTCGATTTGAGAGACCTCAGCAATAAGCACATTTGGCATTGCGAACTGAACCCCTTTGTGCAGAGAAGGCAAAGTCAAGGGCCATCTCTATTGGTTTACCCCCAAATCATTTGGCAGAAATGTTGCTGGGAGCTTCACTGCTGATTTTCCCAGGTTTAATCTAGCCATGGAAAGCCTGAACTAACACTCAGCCATGTTATTAAGCCATAGCTCCAGTGTGGGCTGTGATTTGTTTTTCCTGTGGGTGACATAACCACATTTTCCATTAAAATCCGACGCAAATAGACTCTGGAGCACCAACACTGTCACTTCCCCTGATTGGGAAGGGGCTAGCAGGGGTGATTCTAGTTTGGTATGCACACCAGAGTCATTTTTGAAAGTTCATTCCTGTTTAAGTGAACTCTGGAGGGGTGTCCCACTTTGACTTCGGGCAGAGCTGTGGGTTTTCTGGAAGTGGCAAATCAAATTTCAGATGGAATTTGGAAAGTTAAGTTGGGCCCATGGCTGCATCAAGGCTGGTCTCTGTATACATCAAAGGAAAATAGCAGTTATTTTCTTTCCGAATTACTGCTCCCTGGGTTCCTTGGCCTCCTGTGTCTTAGAGATGGAGAATCCATGAAACATATCAATTGGCTGAGGGTCAAGAGGAGCTAAGTTGTGTAACCATGTGCTGAGATTGGGGTTGCTGTGGTTTTGCCTCGCCCCCATCCCTGCCATTGCCAGGCATCCACAAATGATCATCTTTGATGAAATGTCCCTCCTTCCCCTGTCTTATTTAAGTCAGCCTTAACTATATCTATTGCTTAGACCAGTGGGTGTCAACCTTGGCTGCACCTTGGAATCCCCTGGATACATTACAAAATGCTGCTGCTTTCTTTCACTCTGTGTGATGTTTTCATGGCTCATCCACACAGCAGCTTGTATCAGTACCTAGTTCCTTTTTATGGCCAAGTAATATTCCATTTTATGGATATGCCACATTTAGTTTATCCTTTCATTTGTTGATAGACGTTTAAGTTGTTTCCACCCTTTGGCTGTTCTATGTATTGTGTGATTCCATTCATATGAAATATCTAGAATAGGCAAATCCTTTGTGACAGAAAGCAGAAAACAGGTTGCTGGGGGCTGGCGGGCTGGGGACTGACTGCCTAATGGGTGTAAGGTTTCCTTTTGGCATGGTGGAAATGTCTTGGAACTAGGATAGAGGTGGAGGTTGCACAACATTGTAAATATACTAGATGATGCTGAGTTGTATATATGCCTTAAAATGGTGACTTTTTGTTATATAAATTTTACTTCAATTGAAAAAAAAACTAATGCCCATGTTCCACCTGTAGAAGTTCAGAAATGATTTGTCTGTGGTGTGGAGCTTGGAGTTTGATTTTAAAACTTCCTGGGTGATTCTAATGTGTAGCCAGGACTGAGAACTTCTGCTTGAGACTCTCCTCCTGGAATTGACCCCTTCATGTCTTACTTGTGCTCACTTCTAGCCTCTACCATGGCTCTTCTTGTCCATTTTCCTGCACATTTTGGAGGGTAATTTTTACAATGCAATCCCAAGACAAGCTGCACCAAATGCCCTAGGATCCTTGTTAACTGTGTACCTTCTCCATCTCCAACTCTGACCTATCAAATCAGAATCATATGGATAGGACCCAGGACTGTACATATCTAACAAGCACCCCAGGTGACTGTTATGTGCATGATGATCTGAGAACTGTTTCTGCAAACTCTTAGGTTTTCCACTGTTTAATCTGTCTTTCAATTCACAATCAGGCCCCTCTGTGTATCAGCTACTAGACTGTTGCCCTGCAGATATAGCACGAACAAGACACAAGTGGTCCTTCTCGTATGGAGCTCTCAGTGAAGCCGAAGAGGACACGATGTTCCCTCACTCATCACAAATACATTTAGCACAGGTAGCTGGGCTCACGCACTTGACGTGTGTACAGGAAACTCCTAGGCAGAAAGAGGAGAGTGATAACAGCCCTGCATAACTTTCTCTTAGGTCTCCCTGGGGAGGCTGAGAGCACAACTCTGAAATCAGGTTCAAATCCAAGTTCTATGCCTTCCTTAGTTACATAAATTATGTAAGCCTCAGTTTTTATTATTAATTGTCTATTATTGTTTAACAATATTACCACTAACTTAGTGGCCTAGAACAACACACACTTATTAGGGCACAGTTTTTGTGGGTCAGAAGTGCAGGTGCAGTTTAACTGGGTCCTCTGCTCAGGATCTCCCAAGGCTGCAATTCAAGGTGTTGGCCAGGCTGTGTTCTCATCTAGAGGCTCAAGTGATGATGGGTCTGGTTCTGAGCTCATGTGGTTGTTGGCAGTGTTCAGTTCCTTGCATGCTGCCAGACTCAGGGCCTCAGTTTCTTGCTGGTTGTTGGCTGGAGTCTTCTCTCAACTCCTTGCCACATGGGCCTCTCCAGGATGATAACCTACAACATGGCAGCATGCTTCTCCAAAGTCAGCCAAACAGTCTCTTAGCAAGAAAAGTTTATAATCTTACCTAATAATCACAAACATTCCATTCCTTTTGCCATATTCTGCTGGTTAGAAGCAAGTCACAGGCCCTACCTACACTCATGGAAAGGATTACACAAATGTTTGAATACCAGGAGGTGAGAGTCCCATTACAGTTTTCCATATATAACGTGGGAATAACTATGCTCCCTACTTCCTAGGATTACAGTGAAGATTAAATGAGAGGCTGCATGAAAAGCACTTGGTGCACCTAAAGGCTTACCAAATATTAACTTCATTGTTTATTGTCATCATCACTATTACCATTGCTAATATTACTATCAGGTCATTACTGGTCATTGGTCTCCTGGCTATGAAAGGCACCTCCCTCTATGGCCCAGAGTTCCTCCTGAGATGTTCCTATGCTGTTTTCACAGATATCTCCTTTATCTCACCTTGGAGATCTAAATCTAGGCCCCATATCCTTTAACCAGTTTGACTTGTCTGAAGCATGCACTAAATGAGCTGTATGTTTAAGTTGGGTGTAACATTTTATAAAAAGCGATGTCTTTACAAGTTCAAGATATCTTAGAAGGACTACATGCCTGGTGGCTTCTATAACTTTGGTCTTTTCTCCACTTAAAGTTCTCCATTAGAACAATAGAAGACAGCTCCCAGCCTGTTTTAAAAGTCTGCATCTCCACTGTATTCCAGTTTCCCACTCAACAGAAGTTTATATAGCCAGTACCCAATGAGTCTGTTTAATGAAAAAATATGTTAATTCTCTGGACCAGATATTATGCTTAGCTCCAGGGATGTAAAAATCAGTAAGACACATCATCTGTGGTCCTCAAAGAGCTCACAGTAGAGCAATCTGGACTTGAGGCCAGTGTTTCTCACTTCAGGATAAGTGTTACTGGTTGCATGCAAGGAGACTTTAGGTGGACCAGGAGCGCTTATAGGTGCTACACACACTTGGCATTAAATAATAGTTAAGTTGCAATGTGATAAAGCTATTCCCTTTTTAATCCTCTCTCATCTTTATAACTATATCAAGAACAAACTCTATTAGGTGCTAATGTGTCTTAAACACTTTGTTCTCCCTTTTAAACATAAAAAGCAGAGTGCAGCCCAGACTTTTCTGTAGCCAAGTTCCAGCTAGAAATAAATACTGTTACGTTGCCATTGAATATATATGTTTTGTAGGCATAGCAGTAAATGGGTTCTTTAAAAAGAGATACATTTAAGTAAAAAGAGTGATCAGCTGCCCTTTGAAAAGAGGGCTGCCATATTTTAGCACCAGTTGATTGTTGCTGGATCTACCGATGGTTTAAGAAAATCTGGAAGTTTGGATTTTGTGTGCAATTTTCTTATTATGGCATATTGGTTCAAGTGAAAAAATACTGTGTGGTTCAAACAAAACACACTGTAGGCGGCTGGTTTGTAACCTTAGTAGTGAGAGGTGTAACACAGGCAGTGTACTTAATTTTGAAGCAATAGTAACATCAAATCTTGGGGGAGTGTTAGTAATAAATAAGTTGCAAAATGATGGAGTTTGGATTTTTAGAGTGTCCAGAAGTTAAGACCTTTTTTACCACTTGTGAGAGTTTGGTCCTAAACACTTGGCTGGAAACATTCACGAAGACTACAGGGTATGCCAGGGGTTGGCTTGTTGGGAGAGACTCAGAGAGTGAGAGTGTTGAAAAATTCAGTATTCTGCAGAGTGCAGATTGCACTGAGTTTGAGAAATCTGGAGTTGTGCATTCTATGTGATTTTTTAAAAACTTGCACAGATCCTAAGCGTTCAGTTTGTTAAGTTTTGACAATTGTGAACATCCATATAACCATCACTGCAAACAAGATGTAGAATGTTTCCATCACTCTGGGAAGTCCTCTTGTGACCCTGTCCACTCAATCTTATCAAGTCCTAGGGGCAATCACTGTTCTAATTTTTATCACCATAGATTAAGTTTGCAAATTCTTGGGCTCCATAGAAATGCACTCATACAATACCTTCTCCTTTTCCCCCCTTGCTCTTTTCACACAGCAAAATGTTTGAGAGATCGATCCATGTTGTGCATATCAACAATTCTTCCCTTTTATCTTTTATTGATGAGTAGTAGTCCATTGTATGAATAGTTCATAATTTGTTTATTCACCCACTAGTAGATGGGCCTTTGTTTCCAGTTTTTGGTTATTCTGAATAAAACCTCTATGAACAATTATTTTCAAATCTTTGTGTGGACACATATTTGCATTCTCTTCAGTAAATACTCAGGAGTAGAACTGCTGGGTCATAGGGTAGGTATGTATTTAACTTTATAAGAAACTGCCAAACAGTTTTCCAAAGTGTTTATACCATTTTCATTCTCATAAGCAATGTAGGAGAGTCAGCTGTTCCACAACCTCACCATATCTGTTATTGTCATTGTTTTTTCATTAGAGCCATTTCAGATAAGGTGAAGTGGTATTCATTATGGTTTCAGTTTGCATTTCCCTGATGACTAAATGATATCAAACAGTTTTTCATGGGTTTATTGGCCAGTTGCTTATCTTCTTTTGGAAAGTTTATGTCCAAGTTGTCTATTTCTTTTTTTAAAAATTTTTTTATTGTTATGTTAATCACCATACATTACATCATTAGTTTTTGATGTAGTGTTCCATGATTCATTGTTTCTGCATAACACCCAGTGCTCCTTGCAGAACGTGCCCTCTTTAATACCCATCACCAGGCTAACCCATCGTCCCACCCCCCTCCCCTCTAGAACCCTCAGTTTGTTTTTCAGAGTCCACCGTCTCTCATGGTTCGTCTCCCCCTCTGATTTCCCCCTCTTCATTCTTCCCCTCCTGCTATCTTCTTCTTCTTTTTTTTTTCTTAACATATATTGCATTATTTGTTTCAGAGGTACAGAGCTGAGATTCAACAATCTTGCACAATTCACAGCGCTTACCAGAGCACATACCCTCCCCAGTGTCTATCACCCAGTCACCCCATCCCTCCCACCCTACCCCCCACTCCAACAACCCTCAGTTTGTTTCCTGAGATTAAGAATTCCTCATATCAGTGAGGTCATATGATACATGTCTTTCTCTGTTTGACTTATTTGGCTCAGCATAACACCCTCCAGTTCCATCCACGTCGTTGCAAGTGGGAAGATCTCATTCCTTTTGATGGCTGCATAATATTCCATTGTATATATATACCACATCTTCTTTATCCATTCATCTGTCGATGGACATCTTGGCTCTTTCCACAGTTTGGCTATTGTGGACATTGCTGCTATAAACATTGGGGTGCACATACCCCTTTGGATCCCTACATTTGTATCTTTGGGATAAATACCCAGTAGTGCAATTGCTGGATCGTATGGTAGCTCTATTTTCAATTTTTTGAGGAACCTCCATACTGTTTTCCAGAGTGGCTGCACCAGCTTGCATTCCCACCAACAGTGTAGGAGGGTTCCCCTTTCTCCGCATCCCCGCCAACATCTGTCGTTTCCTGACTTGTTAATTTTAGCCATTCTGACTGGTGGGAGGTGGTATCTCATTGAGGTTTTGATTTGGATTTCCCTGATGCCGAGCGATGTTGAGCACTTTTTCATGTGTCTGTTGGCCATTTGGATGTCTTCTTTAGAAAAATGTCTGTTCATGTCTTCTGCCCATTTCTTGATGGGATTATTTGTTCTTTGGGTGTTGAGTTTGATAAGTTCTTTATAGATTTTGGATACTAGCCCTTTATCTGATATGTCATTTGCAAATATCTTCTCCCATTCTGTCGGCTGTCTTTTGGTTTTGTTGACTGTTTCCTTTGCTTTGCAAAGCTTTTTATCTTGATGAAGTCCCAATAGTTCATTTTTGCCCTTGCTTCCCTTGCCTTTGGCGATGTTTCTAGGAAGAAGTTGCTGTGGCTGAGGTTGAAGAGGTTGCTGCCTGTGTTCTCCTTTAGGATTTTGATGGACTCCTGTCTCATATTTAAGTCTTTCAACCATTTTGAGTCTATTTTTGTATGTGGTGTAAGGAAATGGTCCAGTTTCATTCTTCTGCATGTGGCTGTCCAATTTTCCCAACACCATTTGTTGAAGAGACTGTCTTTTTTCCACTGGACATTCTTTCCTACTTTGTCAAAGATGAGTTGACCATAGAGTTGAGGGTCCATTTCTGGGCTCTCTATTCTGTTCCATTGATCTATGTGTCTGTTTTTGTGCCAGTACCATACTGTCTTGGTGATGACAGCTTTATAATAGAGCTGGAAGTCCGGAATTGTGATGCCGCCAGCTTTGCTTTTCTTTTTCAACATTCCTCTGGCTATTTGGGGTCTTTTCTGGTTCCATACAAATTTTGGGATTATTTGTTCCATTTCTTTGAAAAAAGTGGATGGTATTTTGATGGGGATTGCATTGAATGTGTAGATTGCTCTAGGTAGCATTGACATCTTCACAATCTTTGTTCTTCCAATCCATGAGCATGGAACGTTTTTCCATTTCTTTGTGTCTTCCTCAATTTCTTTCATGAGTATTTTATAATTTTCTGAGTATAGATCCTTTGCCTCTTTGGTTAGATTTATTCCTAGGTATCTTATGGTTTTGGGTGCAATTGTACATGGATTCACTCCTTCATTTCTCTTTCTTCTGTCTTGTTGTTGGTGTATAGGAATGCCACTGACTTCTGTGCATTGGTTTTATATCCTGCCACTTTACTGAATTCCTGTATGAGTTCTAGCAGTTTTGGGGTGGAGTCTTTTCCACATAGAGTATCATATCATCTGCAAAGAGTGAGAGTTTGACTTCTTCTTTGCCGATTTGGATGCCTTTGATTTCTTTTTGTTGTCTGATTGCTGTGGCTAGGACTTCTAATACTATGTTGAACAGCAGTGGTGATAGTGGACATCCCTGCTGCATTCCTGACCTTAGGGGGAAGCTCTAAGTTTTTCCGCATTGAGAATGATATTCGCTGTGGGTTTTTCATAGATGGCTTTTATGATTTTGAGGTATGTTCCCTCTATCCCTATACTCTGAAGAGTTTTGATCAAGAAAAGATGCTGTGCTTTGTCAAATGCTTTTTCTGCATCTATTGAGAGGATCATATGATTCTTGTTCTTTCTCTTGTTAATGTATTGTATCACGTTGATTGATTTGTGGATGTTGAACCAACCTTGCAGCCCAGGGATAAATCCCACTTAGTCATGGTGAATAATCCTTTTAATGTACTGTTGGATCCTATTGGCTAGTATTTTGGTGAGAATTTTTGCCTCCATGTTCATCAGGGATATTGGTCTGTAATTCTCCTTTTTGATGGGGTCTTTGTCTGGTTTTGGGATCAAGGTAGTGGTGGCCTCATAAAATGAGTTTGAAAGTTTTCCTTCCATTTCTATTTTTTGGAACAGTTTCAGAATAGGTATTAATTCTTCTTTAAATGTTTGGTAGAATTCCCCTGGGAAGCTGTCTGGCCCTGGGCTTTTGTTTGTTGGGAGATTTTTGATGACTGCTTCAATTTCCTTCATGGTTATAGGTCTGTTCAGGTTTTCTATTTCTTCCTGGTTCAGTTTTGGTAGTTGATACATCTCTAGGAATGCCTCCATTTCTTCCAGGTTATCTAATTTGCTAGCATAGAGTTGCTCATAGTATGTTCTTATAATTGTTTGTATTTCTTTGGTGTTGGTTGTGATCTCTCCTCTTTCATTCATGATTTTGTTGATTTGGGTCATTTCTGTTTTCTTTTTGATGAGTCTGGCCAGGGGTTTATCAATCTTGTTAATTCTTTCAAAGAACCAGCTCCTAGTTTCGTTGATCTGTTCTACTGTTCTTTTAGTTTCTGTTTCATTGATTTCTGCTCTGATCTTTATTATTTCTCTTCTCCTGCTGGGTTTAGAATTTATTTGCTATTCTTTCTCCAGCCCCTTTAGGTGGAGGGTTAGGTTGTGTACTTGAGACCTTTCTTGTTTCTTGAGAAAGGCTTGTATTGCTATATACTTTCCTCTTAGGACTGCCTTTGCTGTATCCCAAAGATTTCGAATAGTTGTGTTTTCATTTTCATTGGTTTCCATGTATTTTTTTAATTCTTCTTTAATTTCCTGGTTGACCCATTCATTCTTTAGTAGGATGCTCTTTAGCCTCCATGTATTTGAGTTCTTTCCGACTTTCCTCTTGTGATTGAGTTCTAGTTTCAAAGCATTGTGGTCTGAAAATAGGCAGGGAATGATCCCAATCTTTTGGTACCGGTTGAGACCTGATTTATGACCTAGGATGTGATCGATTCTGGAGAATGTTCCATGGGCACTAGAGAAGAATGTGTATTCCATTGCTTTGGGGTGGAATGTTCTGAACATGACTGTGAAGTCCATTTGGTCCAGTGTGTCATTTAAAGTCTTTATTTCCTTGTTGATCTTTTGCTTAGACGATCTGTCCATTTCAGTGAGGGGGGTGTTAAAGTCCCCCATTATGATTGTATTGTTGTCAATGTGTTTCTTTGCTTTTGTTATTAATTGCCTGATATAATTGGCTGCTCCCATGTTAGGGGCATAGATATTTACAATTGTTAGATCTTCTTGTTGGATAGACCCTTTAAGTAGGATATAGTGTCCTTCCTCATCTCTTATTACAGTCTTTGGTTTAAACTCTAATTTGTCTGATATAAGGATTGCCACCCCAGCTTTCTTTTGGTGTCCATTAGCATGGTAAATGGTTTTCCACCCCCTCACTTTCAATCTGGGGGTGTCTTTGGTTCTAAAATGAGTCTCTTGCAGACAGCATATCGATGGGTCTTGTTTTTTAATCCAGTCTGATAGCCTGTGTCTTTTGATTGGGGCATTTAGCCCATTTACATTCAGGGTAACTATTGAAAGATAGGAATTTAGTGCCATTGTATTGCCTGTAAGGTGACTGTTACTGTATATTGTCTGTGTTCCTTTCTGGTCTATGTTGCTTTTAGGGTCTCTCTTTGCTTAGAGGACCCCTTTCAAGATTTCTTGTAGGGCTGGTTTCGAGTTTGCAAATTCCTTTAGTTTTTGTTTGTCCTGGAAGCTTTTTATCTTTCCTTCAATTTTCAATGACAGCCTAGCTGGATATAGTATTCTTGGCTGCATATTTTTCTCATTTAGTGCTCTGAATATATCCTGCCAATCCTTTCTGGCCTTCCAGGTCTCTGTGGATAGGTCTGTTGCCAATCTAATGTTTCTACCATTGTAGGTTACATATCTCTTCTCCCGAGCTGCTTTCAGGATTTTCTCTTTGTCTCTGAGACTCGTAAGTTTTACTATTAGATGTCGGGGTGTTGACCTATTTTTATTGATTTTGAGAGGGGTTCTCTGTGCTTCCTGGATTTTGATGCCTGTTTCCTTCCCCAAATTAGGGAAGTTCTCTGCTATAATTTGCTCCATTCTACCTTCTGCCCCTCTCTCTCTTTCTTCTTCTTCTGGGATCCCAATTATTCTAATGTTGTTTCGTCTTATGGTATCGCTTATCTCTCGAATTCTGCCCTCGTGATCCAGTAGTTGTTTATCTCTCTTTTTCTCAGCTTCTTTATTTTCCATCATTTGGTCTTCTGTATCACTGATTCTCTCTTCTGCCTCATTTATCCGAGCAGTTAGCACCCCCATATTTGATTGCACCTCATTAATAGCCTTTTTGATTTCGACTTGGTTAGATTTTAGTTCTTTTACTTCTCCAGAAGGGGTTTCTCTAATAACTTCCATGCTTTTCAAGCCCAGCTAGTATCTTTAAAGTGATGATTCTGAACTCTAGATCCGACATCGTACTAATGTCCCTATTGAGTAGGTCCCTGGCAGTCGGTACTACCTCTTGTTCTTTTTGTTGAGGTGATTTTTTCCATCTTGTCATTTTGTCCAGAGAAGAATAGATTAACGAGAGAACAAAATGCTAACAGGGTAAAAACGTCCCCAGAAAATATACTCTAAACAAATCAGAAAAGACCTGAAGCAGGGGGAAAAGAAAGGGAAAGAGAGAAAAAAGAAAAAGAAAAAAAAAAGATAAAGATAAAGATAAACATAAAAACAAACAAAAACAGAACAAAGCAAAAAAAAAAACCCAGAATATGATCAAGTATGATCAGGCTGGTATATAGATCAGTGCCACACACTAGATTTTGGGTGTATTTTGGTCTGTTAGAAGAAAGTGCCTCCCAAAATTTTAAAGAAAGAAAAACTTATATATGTACAAAAATAAGGGTTGATATGATGAAGGGATGGAATATGACTGTAAAGATGAAAATTATAAAAAATTTTATAAGAGGAACTGAAAAGAAGTTGTTTGAAAAAAGAAAGAAGAGGATTTAAAAAAAAAGGGAAAAAAAAGGGAGAGAATGTGATCAGGCAGGGGAGTAGGAAAAAACCATACACTAGAGATTTAGGGTATATTTTGATCTGTTAGAAGAAACTATCTCAAAATTTTAAAGAGAGAACAACTTATATATATATGCCAAAAATATGGGTAACTACTATGAAGGGATAGAATATGACTCTAAAAATGAAAAATAAAAATGTTTTTTTAAAAAGGGATTGATAAGATGTTGGTTGAAAAAGGGAAAAAGAAAAATTAAAAAAAAAAAGACAGTTAAAAAAAATTAACTTTGAAAGACTACAGAATCATGGTAAAAAAAAGCCATGGATTCTATGTGCAGTATTCCCCTAGCACTGGAATTCTGCCGTTCTCATTGATGGGTAAGCTTGGTCTTGGCTGGCTGTTCTCACTGATCTTATGGGGCAGGGGCCTGTTGCCGTGGTTCCCAAATGTCTTTGCCGGAGGCGGAATTGCCCCGCCCTTGCCCGGTCTGGGCTAAGTAATCTGCTCGGGTTTGCTCTCGGGAGCCTTTGTTCCCTGCAAGCTTTCCCTACAGCTTTGGAGGCCGAGAGTGAAAATGGCGGCCTCCCAGTCTCCGCCCCGGAGGAGCCGAGAACTCGGGGCCCCACTCTCAGCGAGCCCCCAGAGAAAAGCCGTCAGTCACTCCTGTCTCCCCGGTCTCCGGCCTCACTCCGTGCTCACCAGGCCTATGATCGAGCGTTTCTATCTCTGGCACCCGACCCCGTGTGGAGTCTCCAAACCCAGCAGATTCCTGCGGTGCACTCCCGCACCGCTCCTCCCGGGGCAGGAAGGTGAGTCTCCCCGGATCTGCCGCTTGTTGGGTCCCTGCTGGAGGAGCAGTGGCCCGACTGTGCCGCAGATCACGGTTTATGGCAACCCCGAGCTGAGAGCCCGCACCTCGGCTCCGTCTCTGCAGCCAGCTTCCCTGCTCTGATACCTGGGAGCTCTGCCGCACTCAGACACCCCTGGTCTTTCTGTGACCCCGAGGGTCCTGAGACCACACTGTCACACGAGGGTTCCACCCCCCACTTAGCCACTGGAGCAACGTCCCTCAGTGGAGCCGACTTCTAAAAGTTCTGATTTTGTGTTCTGTGTCTCTATCACTTGCCAGAAGCAGCCAGCAGAGGCCCTTCCCCTGCCGTCTATCCTCCCGAATATTGCCTCGGATTCACTTCTCCGCACGTCCTACCTTCCAGAAAGTGGTCGCTTTTCTGTTCAGAGAGTTGTTGCTATTCTTTTCTTCAATCTCCTGTTGAGTTTGTAGGTGTTCAGAATGGTTTGATCCATATCCAGCTGAATTCCTGAGACCAGAGGAAATACAGGTCTCCTACTCCTCCGCCATCTTGCTCCTCAAGTTGTCTATTTCTTAATTGGATTGTTTATTGTTTTATTATTGATTTGTAGGGGTTCTTTACATATTTGGATAACTGTCCATTGTCAGATGCAAGTTTTGCAAAATTTTCTTTTTTTTTTTTTAAAGATTTTATTTATTTATTTGACAGAGAGAGACACTGTGAGAGAGGGAACACAAGCAGGGGGAGTGGGAGAAGGAGAAGCAGGCTTCCCACTGAGCAGGGAGCCTGATGCGGGGCTTGATCCCAGAACCCTGGGCTCATGACCTGAGCTGAAGGCAGACGGTTAACGACTGAGCCACCCAGGCACCCCTCCATAGGTTTTTCTATGTACACAGTCATGTCATTTGCAAATAAGGACAGTTTTACCTCTTTCCCTTATAATGTTTATGCCTTTTATTTATTTTTATTGCCTTATGGCACTATCTAGGATTTCCAGGAAGATGTTGAATAGAAGTGTTGATAATGGAAATCCTTGCTTTATTCCTGATCTTAAGGGAAAAAATGTTCAGTATTTTATTATTAAATATGACGTTTTCTAGGGGCATCTGGGTGGCACAGTTGTTTAAGTGACCGATTCTTGGTTTTGGCTTTGGATCAGATCATGATCTCAGGGTCATGAGTTCAAGGCCCGCATTGGGCTCCACACTGGGCGTGGAGCCTACTTAAAAAAAAAAAAAAAAGAAATAAAAAAGAAATAATGAATGGGTGTTAAATTTTGTAAAATGTTTTCCTGGCATTTATTGAGAAAAATCATATGATTTTCTCCTTTTTTTTTCTTAATGAGATGAATTAAACTAATTGGATTTTTAATATATTGAACCAACTTTGCATTCCTGAGGTAAACTTCATCTAGTTATGTTGTATTATCCTTTTGATATATTGCTGGGTTGGATTTGCAAATATTTTATTAAGGATTTTTGCATTGAAGTTTATGAATGATATTGGTGTTTTTTTGTTTCGTTTTGTTTTGTTTTTTGGTTTGTTTATGGTTGGCTCCATAAAATGAGTGGAAGTGTTCTTTATTCTGTTATTTCCTGAAAGAAATGTTTTGAAAGTAAGGGCAATATTTATATTATTTCTTTCTTAAATGTTGGATAGAATTTACTAGTGAAGACACTGGGCTTTTCTTTGGGGGGAAATATTAAGTTATGGATTCAATTTGTCCTATTCAATTAATAGGACTATTAAATAGTCCTAGATATAGGACTATTATGATTTTCTATTTTTTCTTTCTTTTTTTTCAGTTTTGGTACTTGTGTCTTTCAAGAAATGTGTCCATTCCATTTAGTTTGTTGAATTTGTTGACACAGTGTTGTTAATTTTATCTCTTTATTATCCTTTGAATATTTATATGATGTATACTGATGTTACCTCTTTAATTCCCGATACTGGTAATTTGTGTTGTCTTTTCCCCCCCGATCATTCTTGCTAGATTTGTTTGTGGTAGATAGCTTCTAAAATGGCTCTCAATTGTCTCTGCTTCTTGATGTTTACACTCTTTTTTAATTTCCTTCACTTGAGTGTGAGCTAAGCTTGTGAATCACTTTCAATGAATAGGAATATGGAAAAAGTGATGGGATGTTACTTTGGAGATAAGTTTACAAAACGACTGTGGCTTCTATCTTGCACATCATTTCTTGCTCTCTTGCTTGTATTTCTTATAAATAGCATATAGTTAATCTTGCTTTCTGGTTTGATCTATTAAGCTATACCTTTTACAAGAAGTGTTTAGGCCATTTACATTTAATATAATTACTGATAGAGTTGGGTTTAAATCTACTATCTTTCGTCTTATTTTCTATTTGTATCTTTCATCCTTTGTTTCTCCATTTCTCCTTTCCCATCTTCTTTTGGGTTAATAAAAATTTTTTTTTCAGTATTCTGTGTGTGATTTTTGAAGTGTCCTTTCAGTTGATTTAGAAAACTTAGAGTTGGAAAATGATATTTATTATTTTTGATTCAAGAAAAAACTGCCTTAGCTTAGACTCAGAGAGGCTGTTGGTCTAGACTAGAGAGGATACTTCACTAGTTTCATTAATATGATCATCATGGTCTTGATGGGTCTTTACAGCACAGGGCACATTGGATATCATCCCTGCTCTCTCTGGGATTTGCTGTCAGGCTGTAGCACATGAACCACATTGGCAGAGGATTATATGCAGAAGGCCACACAGGGCTCATTATGTGGTAAATGCTAGTCTTTTGGAGTCTGCATTTCAGTTCCACGGTCAAGCTGTGTCTCTCTCCAGGGGCTTCCGGACTTTTGCTTCCTGTCACCTCTCTCTCCATCACAGCTGCTTCTCTCAGTTTGCTAAGTGGCAGGGAACGTTCTGAAACCCTGGAGAAAAGCTGTTTGTGGGAGTCATAGACACCAGTGTTTTAGATAAACTTCAGACATGCTTCTGACTTTGAGGGACTTGATTCCAAACAGTACTTTGGTCCCCTTTCCTATCCCACACCATGATGCATATTTTAGGAAAAAGGAGCCATGCCTTATAGGTGTTAAATTACCATTCACTCCATTCCTCCCCATTTTTGCTTTGTTTATGATTTAGATTAATTCTGAATCTCTTGTACCTGGACTCCTATGAAAATTCCAATAAAACAAAAATGATTAAAATTGAATTGCCCATAGAAACTGAGATGCTATTTTTCCCCTGGAGCTAGCTTCAGAATCTAAATAAGGGGGCGGGAGGCCCAAACCCTGCATATAAGCCTTTTAAACAAGACACAGTGGGAATACCTCAGTTTGGATCCATAAATACAAAACAGGAAATCTTAAATGGGACTTTTCTCTACAGTTTTTTTTTTAAATCCAATATGAGATTATAGCTTTTATCATCCCTTAATTTTTCATTTCCATTTGAACTTTAATTTTACTTAAATTTTCTCCTGACAAATCTCCAAAGTAATATTTAAGTGACACAGCATAATGCTGGCAGATTATTCATATATCAGCCCTTAGGCTACCAAGGAAGGCTTCATCATCACAGAGTGAGTTTTATTGGAATCTGTAGCTCACAAAATATTGCTTTCTGACAGCCCCTGTGCAGTAGAATTTAAGGCTTAAGTTTCTGGAGAATTTACACGTTGGTAGCATCCTCTGCTACACTTTTTAGGAACATTAAATCAGCAGGTTCCCCAGTTTTACTCCCATGGAAAGGTGTTAGGTAATCCTCCTGCATTTATTTCCAGATAGATGTGTGGGGTTTGGAACAGCCCTTCTTCCTCTCACTCTTTGAACTTGATTGGGTCAGTATGAGGGGCAGGCAGCAACTGTGCCCATTAGTCCAATGTACTTTCCATGGGGAGATTGGTCTGTCTTGGTGATGTGAACATGGATGTAAAATCCTATCCCAGGCTCCTGCAAAGAGCTAGTTGTGCTTTTTTCATTCATTCATCCATCCATCCATCCATCCATCCATCCATCCATCCATCCATTCATTAACTGAACAAATATTTATTCAGCACCTACTATTGCCAGCCACTCTTCTAAGTCTTGGTGACATAGTGATGGATAAACTAGACATTATTGCTCCCTTTATGGAGCTCATGGGCTTACAGGGAAGACAGAAATTAACTCACAAATGCATCTGTAAATCCATTGTAACTGGTGATAAGAGCTACAAAGAAAATAACATCTCTGTGGAAGAGGAATTTCATCTGAGACCTGGAGGAGGGGTGGAAGTTAGCCAGACGAAGGGATTTTCTCAGACAATATAGAGAAGTGTTTTCATTTGCATTTACCCTCTTCCCAGTGAGATTGAATTTCTTCATGAGGTTATTGGCAACTTGGATCTGGTTTCATGAAATTTGCCACTTCATATTTCTGGTTTTTAGTGAGTTGTCTTTGCTTATTGATCTGGAGGAGTTTTGCTTTCCACAGGTAGGTTTTAATCTCCCTGCAGTTTGTGTGGTGTTCTCCAGGTGGGCTTACAAGTGGGCTAGGCCTGAGTGATGATTGCTGTGAGTGGAGAAGTCTGAACTGGTGGCCTCACAGGATGCTGGTTTGGTCAGATCAGTCTGGGGTGAGTGGGTGCTTCATGTTTTGGAGTCTGTGTGAGGCCTGTTTTATCTGCGTCACTGAATTACAAAAGCTGAGACTCATATTGAGGAGAAATCAAGGTTTCTATTCCGAGCCCTCCACTACATGGGCTTCTGTTGTGATCAGCAAAATCCTGGTAGGGATTCTTTACATGGAGTCTTTAATAAAACACCTGCTTTCTGTCTTTCATGGGGGATGGAGGGGAGGGCACTTACTTCTATGGAGGGTAACTAATAGGGGGGTTGGTGGTAAACATTGGGGTGCTAGTTTCTCCATCTGTATCTCTAGATATTTCCCATGAGTTCTTTAAAGACCGTGCTTTACTCCGTTGATTAGCAAAACAAAGCAGCTTTCAGCAGCCTAGAATTAGGATCTGTGAGATTTTTTGGAAAGTTTCTTCTCCATATTTCTTGCCCTTGCAAGAAATTTCTTGTAAAATTCATTTCTTGTGAAAATAAAGGCTGTAGAAGAAGAAGTGGGAAATCCCATTTCATTGATCCTTCTGGATTTGTCAGGAAGGTCTATGTGCAGGGAAGGCAAATGCCTGTGATGCTATCCCCTCTGTGCACTGTGCAAACATCACTAATGGATCCCAGTCCTTGTTCTGGTCAAATCTTCAGGCTCTGTATTTATGTAGCACTCTAGGAAATCCTTTTCAATGAGTTGGAGCTGGCATATCAACAGAAATATCTTTTCCTTCCCTCACCAGAATTCTTCCCCTTTCCCTAATACCTACCCTAGTTAGGTACACTTGTGTCACTTTAGCCTAGAATTTTCCAGGAAACACTAATATGACAAAAGAGTTTTGAGGCCAAATAAATATAGGAAATGCTATGCACTAGAATCATTAAAAGATCTCTATATTATTGTTATGGAGAAATGTGCATAATTTGGGGCACTTGGGCGGCTCAGTTGGTTAAGCATCTGCCTTTGGCTCAGATCATGATCCCAGGGTCCTGGGATTGAGCCCCGCATCAGGCTCCCTGCTCATTAGGGACCCTGTTTCTCCCTCTCCCTCTGCCTGCTGCTCCACTTGCTTGTGCTCTCTTCTCTCTGTCTTATGAATAAATAAAATCTTTTTTAAAAAAGGAATGTGCATAATTTAGTTAACTTTCTTTTCATAGCACCTACCAACATCCTAAAAAATATCAAATATGGTATCAGAAATGGTGCTCTATCTATTCAACTAAAGATATATTTATTGGGCATCTACTCTGCATCAGGTACTATTCTAGGAGATGGGTGTGCTAGAGAAAAATAAACCAGAGAAGGTGGAAAATAGGTTGTAGGACTGAGGGGTTTCAAAGCCAATAGAGTGGTCAGGGATGAAAGGATGATATCCTAACATGGAAGAGATGAGGGAGTGAGACATGTTGATGCCCAAGGAAAGACACTTTGCGTAGAGGATCAGCAGGTGCAAAGGCCCTGAGGTGGGAGCCTGTGAGTTGTGTTCAAGGAGAGCAACAGAGCTAGTGTGGCTGCAATGGAAAGAATAAGGAGCAAGTATTAGGTGAGGAGCATAGGAGGAAGGCTGCTAAGGGACTTGTAAACCATTGAAATAACTTTAGTGTGGGGGGTTTGAACAGAGGAGTGGCATGATTTGACTTCCACTTTGGGGTTAAGAATAATATAAGGTGGGGGTGCCTGGGTGGCTCAGTTGGTTAAGCGACTGCCTTCGGCTCAGGTCATGATCCTGGAGTCCTGGGATCGAGGCCCGCATCGGGCTCCCTGCTCAGTGGGGAGTCTGCTTCTCCCTCTGACCCTCCCCACTCTCATGTTCTCTCTCTCTCTCTCTCATTCTCTCATTTTCTCTCTTTCAAATAAATAAATAAAAAATCTTAAAAAAAAAAAAAGAATAACGTAAGGTGGCAGAGTTGACAGGGAAATCAATGAAGAGGCTCTTCCAGAAACCCAGGAGAGAAATGATGGTGGCTTAGGCCAGTGGAGATGGTGTGCAGTGGTAAGATTCTGAAGTGATAAAATGTATTTTGAAGGTAGATTTTGGAGGTGGGATTTCCTGACAGATTGGTTGTAGAGTAGTGTTAGTAATAAAGGAAGAGTCAAGGTTGCCTCTAAGGTTTTGGGCCTGAGCAATTAAGGATGGAGTTCTTATTACCTGAGATAAGGAAGATTTAGGGAGAAACGAGTTTTTTCTTTTTTGTGGGGTTGGGGGGAAGGACAGGATGGGGAAGATAATTAGGAGTTCATTTAGGACACATTAAGTCTGAGATACCTATTAAACATGCAAGTGGAGGTGTTGAGAGGCAGAACACAGACTCTGGAGTCAAACTGCTTGGTTTCAAATCACAGTTCTACCACTTCTTAGCTGTGTGACCCTGGGCAAATTACTTAGCCTCTCTGTGTCTTATTTTTCTCATGTATAAAATGAGATAATGATACTTCCTACTTCATAGGGCTATTATGAAGTAGAATTGAGTTAGTATATTTAGGGTGCCTAGAATAATGCCTGGCATGCAGTAAGTGCTGATGTTTGCTGTTACTGTTAACTGTATATACACATCTGCCTCATGCTTCATCTCTTAGTGATGACAAGCCATTTAAGGTTTTATTTTTTTATTTTTTATTTTTATTTTTTTATAAAGATTTTATTTATTTATTTGACAGAGAGAGACACAGTGAGAGAGGGAACACAAGCAGGGGGAGTGGGAGAGGGAGAAACAGGCTTCCCACTGAGCAGGGAGCCCGATGCGGGGCTCGATCCCAGGACCCTGGGATCATGACCTGAGCCGAAGGCAGACGCTTAACTGACTGAGCCACCCAGGCGCCCCCATTTAAGGTTTTAAAGACAGAGTTACACTTAAGTTGTAGCATGATAAGTAAAGATGATTTAGAACCTTTGCTGATTTGGATACTAGCTCCTACCAGCATCCCACACACATCTTTTTCTTTTCTTCTTCTTCTTCTTCTTCTTTTTTTTTTTTTTTAAGATTTATTTATCTATTTTAGAGTGAGAGAGAGCAAGAGAAGGTGCACGAGCGTGGGGAGGGGCAGAGGGAGAGGGAGAGAGAAACCTTGGCAGACTCCATGCTCAGTGTGGAGCCTGGCATGGGGCTTGATCTCACAACCCTGAGTTCATGACCTAAGCCGAAACCAAGAGTTGGACACTTAACTGACTGCACCACCCACGGGCCCTGGCATACATCTTTTTCAAGTGGAGGAATCTTGTAGAATTCTGGCAGTCAGAGATTTATCATAAAAGATTATCTTAGATGCACAGTGATGATTGGCAGAGGAGGGTAAGGGTTGTTTTCTAGAGAGTGTGCCTTTTCTGCCCTGCTCCACATCCAGAGTCCTTTATGTTCTGTGTCTGCTGCAGCCCCTGCCTGTCTGCTCTGCTCTCTGTAAGACTGCAAGGCAAAGGATCAGATCACTGCTGGGCTGGAACAGGCTTTAATCTCCTCTATATTCTCTGCTATCATCAGGGTTTGCAAGAATAATTTGGTGTAGAGCAAGAGGAATCATTTCTAGAACCAGCAGCCACGGGGGTGAGGCTTATTTTGCCTCTCCCAAGGCTGGCATCTTAGCAAAACTTTGGCAATCTCAGTTGGCTAGTTGGAGCAGAAATATGAAATTAGTATTTTCACTTCCACTTAAGCTTCTCAGTGGGGAAAAAAAACCAAAAAAACAAAAAAAAAAAAAACTGGCTGTTCCTGGGGCTTGGCAATGGAATTGGTTACTTATTAAATTTCAGTTGTGGGTCCCCAGGCTAGTCACTGTCATTACTGTGCTTGCATTTCATGCCTGGCAGGGTTGAGGGTGGCATTTGACAAGTCCCATTTCTGCGCTCAGATCAGGAGACTTTTCTGGGCACTCAGGTGTGCAGACCTTTTCTCTCTTCTCTTAAATCTGTCTTGCATCCATCTGCCCGGCATCTTCCAGACTTCCGATTTTCTCCCTGCCTTCCTTCTACCCGACATTTAAAAAATCACAAAAGTAACACATGCTTGTGGTAAAACAAATTAAAAGAGCAGAGAAGTATATAGAAGAGAAAGGAATGCTCCTTTATCTCCTTATCCCACCCTTTTCTGAAGGTAGCATCACCACGCCTGTTAATAGTATGGGGTGTTTTATTCCAGACTTCTTGATACATTTACCAACACATTTTTGATCTCAGACACAGAGAGTCAGGCATACATGTGCACATACACATGTGCCTAAGGGTTTTAAAATACATGTAATTTAAAATGATCATTCTTGTGGTTAAAAAAAATCTTGTAGTACTGAACAGCTTATAATGAAAAAACATTTACTTTCTTACCTTTGTTCACTCCCCAGAGGCAGTAACTTTGAATTTTCTTAGCTTCAAGCCTCCAGTGATCTAACCACCATGGCTCAGAAAATGTGTATCACTGGTTCTTGATTGATCAATTTCAGTCATTATCAACTCAGATTTTTTACTGTGATGGGTGAAGTTTAACCTCATTTCCATCTCATACCTTCCCTTCCCCAGATATGATGGATTGTTATTTTTACTCTATTTAGTAAAATTAACAAAAGAGCTTATATTATTTTGGCTATGTAAATATTATTCTTTTCTTTTCTTTTTAAGATTTTATTTATTTATTTGACAGAGAGAGTGATAGAGCACAGGCAGGGGGAGCGGCAGAGGGAGAGGGAGAAGCAGACTCCCCGCTGAGTAGGGAGGCCCATTCGGGGCTCAGTCCCAGGACCCTGGGATCATGACCTGAGCCGAAGGCAGACGTTTAACTGACTGAACCACCCAGGCGCCCCAATATTATTCTTTTCAAAGCCAATAGTACTAAATGACATTTTATTTCTTGTTATTTTTTTTTCCTGGAGTTTACAGTACCCCCATCCCCCAAACTATTTGCATTTTTTGTGTCTTAAATTTTTTTCAAGATTTTTCGTATATTAAATATATGGTCAAGGTCTTTTCCCCTTCCTTCCTTACCTTTCTTCCTCCCCTCCCCTCTGCTCCCCTCCCCTCCTCACCCCTCTCGTACCTCCCTCTTCCTTCTCTTCCTCCCATCCTCCTTTCCTCTCTTCCTCCCATCCTCCTTTCCTCTCTCCTCCCTCCCTCTTTCTCTTTCCCTTCCTTCCTTCCTTTCTTTCTTTCTTTTCTTTCTTTCTTTCTTTCTTTCTTTCTTTCTTTCTTTCTTTCTTTCTTTCTTTCTTTCTTTCTCTTCCTTCCTTCCTTCCTTCCTTCCTTCCTTCCTTCCTTCCTTCCTT
>NC_058407.1:141535701-141722923 GCF_002201575.2 Neomonachus schauinslandi
CTTCCTTCCTTCCTTCCTTCCTTCCTTCCTTCCTTCCTTCCTTCCTTCCTTCAACACCCTTATTATATCTCTACTGGCCCAGTCTACACTGCACAGCTATAATCCTTGCATTTCCCTGCTGGATGTTGGGGGTTTCTCTGTGCTTGGCATTTTCAGGGCTTAAGACTCTCTGGGCTTCTTGAAGGCAGATTGGCTTCCTCCTTGGCCATTCCCTCTCATTTCTCATGTTGTCTTGGGTGGTTTCCTCCACTCTGTTTCCTGGTATCACCTTAAACATGCTCCAGGGATTTATTAAAATATGTCTTTAACAGGGGTTCTTTTTCTTCTAATTCTTGCAAGTCTCTGGCTTTTTAAATTCCTTCACTATTATTTTAGTGGGTTTTTAGGAGGAGATTAACATGTACTTTTTTGCCATTTTGAACCAGAAGTCCCACTTAGGGTTAAAAAATGTCTCAATTTCTGTACTTCTGTCTCTCTTTGTATTATTATTTTTCACTTAGATACATTAGTGATTGATGACAGTACTCTCAGACAAAACTAGGTAGAATTAATGTTTGCACTCCACAGTGAGTAACATCAGAGTTAATTCATCCTGAAGTTTACCTAGGGGTTCATAATGCTTTATCATGCTTTTTAGGTGTCTGAATCATCTCAGATTTGTTAATATCATCCCATGTTTGTTAATTATTATGTATGGGGATGTGACTTTATGAAATGATGGAACATAAGAAAGGCAATTCTCTTAGATTATACCGTATGTGCATAGATATGCACAGACATATAAAACCACATTTCATCTGATTTCTAATGACTTTGTGTCCCTGCCTGCCTTTTTTTTAGATGTATCATGGGCATCTTTCTTCGAGTCATTTTCAAATTTCAACCAGAGCTGGAACTTATCCTCTGGCCCTGTGATTTCCAGTGAGCTGCTGGTTCTTCTCTGCTTACTTTGAGCAGAAAACCATGCATGTGCTGTTCCTATTTTTCTCTTAAGGTTCAGCTCTAATATCACCTCCTCCACAGACTGTTTGCCAGTCTGCCCAGGGATGAGCAGCAGAGTGTAGAGATGAAGAGTGTGCACTTTGGGATTAGGCAGACGTCTATTAGAATTCCAGCTTCACTGTTTTCCAAGTACAGGGACATGAGTATGTTATTCAGCATCTTTGAGTTTGTTTCCTCACCAGTGTGGGGGGAAACTGTACCTGTCAGGGTCACTTTGGCAGGACTAGAGATGTGTGGTCAGAGACCACACCACATACTGCTATAAGGTTAGAATAAATCCTCAACTTATAAGACCCATGAACAGGGGGATTGGTGCTCACATGGGGTGACACTGTGAATAGTAGGGTCTTGCTAGACTTGAGAAATTAATTTTTGGTTGTGACACCATCTATTGTTTCTTTTTAAATAACCAGAGTTTGCATTTTTATTTTTTCTCACACATGCAGACCTTTTTCTTTTTCTTTTTTTAAATATCAAAGAGGCTCTACAGAGCAGTAGAGAGGGTACTTGTCAGTAAATGACCCAGGGTCTACTCATGATCTCTATGGGAAAAAAATTCATTTTGACTCTTACCTCACATAAACCATAAGCCAAAAATCAATTCCAGGTGGATTTTAGATCTTAATGTGAAAGTTTAAAAAATAATATTTCTGATAGATAACATAGAATGTTTTCATGACCTTGGGGTGGGCAAAGATTTCTTAGAACAAAGCACACTAACCATAAGAAAAATTGGTAATTGGGCCTTAAGGAAATTAAGAACTTCCTTTCATCAAAAGACACCTTTAAGAGAGTAAAAAGGCAGACACAAAGAGAGCATAAGCATTGTCATATATTTATCTGACAAAAGATTCATATCTAAGATATGTAACCAACTCCCATAAATCATTTAGAAAAAGCCTGATAATCCACAGCAAAAAAATAGGCACAGAGTTGACTAGGCATTTCATAAAAAAAAGATAACCAAGTTGTAGTAAGTATATATGAAAACGTGCCCCACATGATTACTCATTAGGAAAATGCAGATTAAAACCACTACACATACATACAATGGTTAAAATGAAAAACGCTGACAAGACCGAGTGCTGGTGAGGGTGTAGAGCAGCTAGAACTCTAATACACAGCTGTGCTGTTAAAACCACTTTTGTAAACTCTTTGGTGGTTTGCATTATTTTTCAGCAGGAACTCACATAGACAAGTTACACCTTTAATAGGGCATAATTACAGGGGTGCCTGGGTGGCTCAGTCGTTAGGCGTCTGCCTTTGGCTCAGGTCATGATCCTAGGGTCCTGGGATCGGGCCCTGCATCGGACTCCCTGCTCAACGGGAAGCCTGCTTCACCCTCTCCCACTCCCCCTGCTTGTGTTCCCTCTGTCGCTGTGTCTCTCTCTGTCAAATAAATAAATAAAATTAAAAAAAAATAGGGAATAATTACAGAGATGTTGGCCCCTCCTTGTTAATTGATCCAGATACAGCTTTAGCAAGCCCCAGTTGTTCATGGGATGTAGCTCTGATATTGTTCCCCCTCTAGACTCCCATGGTCACGTGCTCCTGACTCCAGCACTGTAATAACTTGTGAACACATCTGTCCTCCCTGGTAAACTGTGAGCCCTGCAAAGTTAGGAACCATATTTGGTTACCTTCTGGATTTCCCAGTGTTTAGGATGGTGCCTGATACCTAGGAGATACTGAGTGTTGCGGAGCTACATGACTGGAACTTCACATGAATTACACAAAGGGCCAGTTTGTTATTTCATTACATAAAAATAGCCAGGTAGATATAGCCAACATAGAAAGCATGTTTGGGAGATTCTGATTAAATATGGGCCATATGTTTTGATTGGAACTAACTTGGGTGGGAGGAGGTCTTTGAAGCACATCTTAGAGCATATAGGCAGTCATCTTCCAGGGCTGTTGAAAGTAGGAATGGATTTTCTCCAAGTTGGGAAGACCTGACTTAAATTATAGATGACATGGGGTACATTAGATCCACGTAGGAGGCTCTGGGGGCCATAGAGGGACATGTCATCCTTTATAGGGCACAACACTGAGTTCCACGAGGAGGGGCCCTTGTGACCAGCAGATAACTGTTGAACTTCAGAAGATCCCTTGGACAGAGAAATCAAGAGTGTTTCCAGTACAAGCCTGGAACAGAGAAGCAAAAAGGCAGACATTGCAAACTGTAGGATCAGATCCAGTCTTGCTGCTTCTCATGTGGGTGACTCCGTTTAGCATGCTCTGGCATGAGGAGCAGCAGGCATTTATTTATTTATTGGTGTTTAGTGACTTTCCACCCAAGTGTGTCAGGTAGCATGGCTGGCCCAGTAAGGACACATGCTTCCATTTTGTGCCAGGCACCCAGCTGGTTGCTTTCCGTAAGTGGTTTAATTTTGTCTTCACAGCCACCCTGAAGGATAGATTCCATGTCTCCATTTTAGAGATGAGGGAATGAAGGCTGGTGGTGATGCTAGGTGTTCAAAGTCACACAGAGCTAAGTTGTATGATTTGAATGCATGGCTGTTGCCCCATTCACTGCAGTGCATGGGGCCCCCTCCCCCTCCCTGCAGCCTTCTGGGGGTGGCTCCAGGTCATTCAATTGAGGAGGGGAGCAAGGATCAGGTGACAAGGCTGCCCTGGGCATGGCTGTCCCCATAGCACTGTGACTCTTTGCGTTAGTGCCATGCTTGTTTTAGGGGACATTCGGCTGGAAATGAGTCTCAGATGGGCTCACCTGTTCATCAAGCCCTTTGCTACAGAACCAGCAGGTCATCTGAATATGGGCTTTTTTACCCGGGCCCCATGGGGTTGAAGATGATCCATGGGTTGGAAGGTTTTAGAGACTGGGGGGTAGGAAATGATGGTCTAGGCTCCCTTGGAATGTGTGGAAAATTTTGGATATCCTTTATTTGGGTGAGGTTATAGCTCCCATCAGATTATCAAGAGGGGTCCATGACCTAAGAACACAACGCTACCACTAATTACACAAAGCCATTTATCATTCATGGAGCACTTTCCATGTGTTATCTCATTAAATCTTCCTGGCAGTTTGGCGAGGCAGGTGCCTTATTCTCCGCACTCACATATGAGGACACCATGGCCTGCTGAGAGAGGTAGAGTCACTTGGCTGAGGTCACTTACTTGGTACTTGATGGAGTTGGGGTCTAAGATACTCTGACTTGAGAACATGTGTTTCATTGGCCCAAGAGAAAATCTGCCCATGGGTGGATATGTAGCTGTTGTTTGTTAGGGAAATTTGGGGTGGCACAACTCAGGGTGCTCCAGGGGGAGTGTGGGGAGGCAGAGCAGCAGAGCCCCCACCCATAGTGTGTGCTGGCTTTGCCTCTGGAGCACTTGAGCCGTCCCTCTCCTATTTCCTGGAGCATCTGGAGAAAGGAAGCACTGGGGCTGGCTTCTTTACTAGGCACAGCAGGCCCAGGGCCTAGGGCCACTGAAAATGCTCTGATTTCTTTTAAAATCAGAAAAAGAAAAACGAACTTTTGTGCTGAAGAAAAAATTTCAATATATAATAGTGATATATTTGTGTTTATATCAATAGGTCAAAAATCTATGTGTCTAATATATATAATCTAAATAAACATATAAAACATATGTATATATATTTTTGCTTCTTTGTTGTTTTGTGTTGTTTCAATTTGATTTGATAGAGGAATGCAGCCCGTGAAGGCCAAAGTGGCTCAGGCCTGCAAAAGTTGTGCTGTGGCCCTGGAAAGGGAACCATGGACCTCCGTGAGATGCCCTCTCCCATGCCAGACATTCTGAGGAACCAGCTGCTTGCATCAGACACTGGTTTATCTGCCTGGGAAATTTATTTTTGTTCTTGGGCCTCATGAATCATAATGGAATTATTGGGAAAATGTATGAAAAGATGTGTACAGAAAGAACTGTTTGCAGAGCTTGGGGGCTGATGGGGCAAATGGCCCTGATGTAGGGTGGGAGGCACTATATAGGCCTCACTCTCAGTGGGGCCCGTCTGCTATAGAAAGAGGGAGAAGGCCACCCATCTGTCCAGGTGAAATGTCTTAAGTCAGAATTAGCATTTCCGTGTTTAATTCCACCATTATTGCCCCAGAGGCTGCGTAATCACTGGTGATTAAATGGAGACAGAAGGATGTGCTTAGAATTTCTCTCTGCCAGGATCTAAATAAACAGTGTTAAAGGGCACTGCTGTGATTTTTCTCAGTTCCCATGAGTTGAAATGACTGGAGTTTCTTGGAGCAGCTCCCAGGGAGTGGTCTCTGTGTAGCTGGGCCCTGAGCTGCTCCTGCAGGTGTTTTGTGCCGGGAGGACTCCCCTCCACAACAGGGGCTGGGTGCTGGCAGGGGACAAGAGTCCCAATTATGCCTGACATTTGTTTAGCAGGGACTCCGCTTGTTGAGTGCAGTGAGTGCTTTTGCAGGCAATTAATTTAAGGTTTTTAAAATTTGCTTTGCTGGTGAGCGTGTTCTTCAAGAGCACCAGGAAGGTAATTGCATGAGCTGTAGTCCTACATTGTTCCTTTTGGTAGTCAGGCAGAGGGGTGGGAACTCCTGTCTTTTTCCTGAGACCACATAGTGTGGTCACACTGGGATGTCCAATACTATGCTTTTACATCATCTAGAACCTTCAGAAACCCCCTGAAGCCAGAGTATAAAGAAAGCTATCATACATACTCATGTGCCTGAATTTGGAGAGTCACTTGTTGGTAGACAAAGTGGAATTTTGTGACAGATGCTGCCTGGCCCCTGTAGTCTCCAGTCTTACCCTCCTTTAGCCATCAGAGATCTCATCTGCCCCACTCTTCCCCTTGTTCTTTCTGTTCCAGCCATATGGCTGACTGAATCATACTTGCTCTACCACAGGGCCTTTGCACATGCCACCCTTTGCCAGGAATGCTCTCTCTACCCAGTTAACTCCTCTTCATTCTTTAAATCTCAAGCCAAGTGTAATTTCCTCAAGGATGCTTTTTCTCCTTCTCTTGTCTTTGTCAGACATCATATTGCTTTTTCCTTTTTTTAAACTTAAAAAAATTGTGATAAGATATATATAGCATAAACTTTGCCATTTAAATAATTTTTGAGTGTAAAGTAGCATTAAGTACATTCATACCATTGTGCATCCATCACCACTGTATGTTTCCAAAATTTTTTCATCATCCTCAATAGAACATCCGTACCTGTTAGGCAATAACTTTCCTTTCCTCCCTCTTCCTGGTGCTCAGTAACTCTTATTCTACTTTCTGTCTCTAAATATTGCTTTATAAGAGGAGAGGGCTGGTCTATGAAGGTAGCCCTAGGCCTTAAACTCATAAAATAGAGCAGAGTCATATTCTGGGAAATTCACACATATATCTGTAGGTTTGGATTCCAGCTAAGCACTTTAACCAGGTTATTTTTACCTACTGATATTAAACCTGGCCAGCACTACTGAATTTGGCCTCTCACATTTTCCCATTCAGGGTAAGCTAGCCCTGCCCCCACCCTTCACTCTGGATTCATTGGAATTATTTAGTTGGAAATAATAGAAAGCTGTTTGTATTGGCTTAGTCCAAAAAGGTGACTTTATCACAGGGAGACTGAAGCTCCCCATCATGGTAGACAGATCTCCCAGTTATTCAAACATGAATCTAGCTACTGTAGTAAAGGGATTTTGTATATATAATTAAGGTCCCAAATCAGTAGATCTTAAGATAGGGAGATTATCCAGGTGGGCCTGATCTCATGAACCTTTTAAAAATAGAAAGTTTTCTCTGGTTGCAGAAGGGCAAGTCAGAGATTGGAAGCACGAGAAGGATTGGGCCTACTGTTGCTGTCTTGAGATGGAGGTGGTCTTATGGCAAGGAATGCAAGTGACCTGTAGCTGCTGAGAGTGGCCTGTGACACTCCATAAGGAATCGAATTTTGCCAACAAGAATGAGTGTGGAAGTGGATTTTTCTGTAACGCCTCTAGACAAGAATTCAGCCTGGCCAATACCTGATTTCAGCCTTGAGCAGAGGGCCCCATCATACCATGCCAGCCTTCTGACTACAGGACTGAGAGCAAATAAATGGGTGTTGTTTTGAGCCACTGCATTTGTGGTAACTTGTTATGCAGCAATAAAAATATACACTCCTGGAATCCAGGGCAGGAATGTGGGTAGGCCTCTAGAAGGGACCAGACTGGGGATTAGAAAATGCTCAGGGACCTGGCATCTTCTATCTCTCATCTCTGCCTCTCTCTGCATATCTGCTTCATCTTCCTTCTCTGTAGACTGGCTGCTCTGTTCCCTGTCTGTGGGAAGGAATGTGGGTCCATAGCTTCCAAGTTTGCAGGTCACAGTCTTCATTGCCCTGCAGAGATGTTTTGGCCATCTTTTTATCCCAGTTCTAGATTCCCAAGGAGCCATGGATTGGTCTAGTTGGGTTAAATATCCACCACAGGTATAATCAGTGGTGAGAGCAGAGGGTCATGAAGTACAAATATGATTTAATAGAGAGAGACCCACTTCTCCCAGAGAAGGAGAGTTATTGTGAGCCAGGCAGCCACTCCTAAATAATCCACTGCCCTCAGAGTTTGCTCTTGATTTGTCTCTGGTTTACAGATCTGTCTAGATAGGCTCTAACCATCTGCTTTCCCACTGGCCTTTTCATTTCCTTCTTTTCTAACCACAGGCGTGCTGGGGGCTGTTTTTATTCCTAGATTATGATCTTCTATCTGGGATTCCTAGGAACCCTTTTGGAGACACTCTTATTGGGCACCAGTTCTGGGTCAAGTTCTTTGCTGGGGCAGAGGGACCATTGAGGCTACATGGACCGTGTCCTTGATGAGTTTCTAGCCCACCTGGGGAGAGGGACCATTTCAGTGTTTTATATTAGGTGCAAAGACAGAGGTATTGTATCAGATGGGGAAAGCCACACTAACTGCTGTAATGATGACTCTAAAATCTCTGTAAGTTTCACAGTAGAAGTTTGTTGCCCACATGACAGTTCATGGTGGGTATTGATTGAATGGCTTTCCATATAGTCTTTCAGGGATCCAGGCTTCTTCTGTTCTGTGCCTACATCATCCTCTGGGCCTTGGTGTTCTCTGCTGCATTCTCTGTATTTGTCCAGCAGACAGAGGAAGAGAACCTGAAAGATAGCATGGGAGTTTTTCATGGGTCATCATCTTTCAACAAGGGCTGTGCATTATTTCTTCCCACTTTCTATTGGCCCAAGTGCAGTCACATGACCCCACTGCAAGGGGGGCTGGGAAATGTAGTTTAGCTGTGCACCCAGGAGGAAAAGGAGATAGGGTTTGATGAACACATAACAGTGTTCTCTCTCTGCCACAGGTGTGTGCAGGGCTTCTGGGGGCAAAAAGGAAAATCATGAAGTCCATTCTGGGGGTTCAGAGAAGGGTTCTGGAGGAGATGGTGCCTGCACTGTGTTTTGAAGGATAAGTAAGACTTAATGAGCTAAGATTGGGTGGGATGTCATTCTAGGAAAAGGCACAGAGTTGGGAAGTGCATTGGTGTGGATGTGGGACTTCTGGTATTTAGGCAGAGAGCAGGAGCAAGTGTGCTGAACAGGATTAGTGCTTTGCTGGAGTTTATAAAAAGCCCAGAATAGAAAACAGTAGGTCCAAAAAATAAGACCCTCCAAAGACTGTTTTCTTTTCCTTAGAAGTCTTTTAGAGGGCTCAGGAGTCTCCATAAAACTCATCACATCTCAGACACCAGACTTGCTGTCTTTTTTGCTGCAGAGTCTGTGAAATGTGTCTTGAGAGAGAGAGAGGTGCCCCTAAGACACCTTAGTTCTGAATCTATCTACAGAGGATGTAGAAATGATGTTTCTGGGAAGATATAGTCATGGGGTCTCCTTGTGTGAAAATAGCCTGGAATCTGCAGGGGGGTCTTTTGGCCTCTCTCTGTGTATTAGGACCATAGCCTGATGTTATGAGCTTTGGATAGAAGGGGGTTGGGGGCCCGAGGGGGTGTCCAGGAAGCTTCAGCCATGATGGGGCTCTGGTCTCAGTGTCTGAGGCTCAGTGTCTGCCCTGCCTCTGGCTTATCATTGCTGCAAGCTGCCCTCTGCTGTGGCAGAGTCAGATGGCTCCTGGGACCTTCCATCTGTGGGCAGAGGTATTTATTTATTTATTTATAAAGATTTTATTTATTTATTTGAGAGGGAGAGTGAGAGAGCAAGCACAAGCAGGAGAAGAGGCAGAGGGAGACACAGACTCCTCACTGAGTAGGAAGCCCAACACGGGGTTCGATCCTGGACCTCCAGGATCATGACCTGAGCCGAAGGCAGACGCTTAACGACTGAGCCACCCAGGCACCCCGAGGTTTTGATTTTTAGATGCTGCTGCTGGCCTGTGTCTTTCTTGGGTCTTAGAGACACTGTACTTGACTTGTGTGCATCTAAGCACTGGAGACTGAATGTATTTTGGCAGGCACCGTTTCTCAACCTCAGCACTGTTGACATTTAGAGTCAGATCATCCTTATTGTTGAGGGACAGGGGGCTGTCCTGTGCACTGTAAGATGTTGAGCAGCATTCCTGGCCCCTACCCACTGGATGCCAGTAACACCCTCAACCAAAAATGTCTTTAGACACTGCCAAATGTCTGCAGGATGGGGTGGAGCGGGGGGCAAAATTACCACAGGTTAATAATCACTGGGTTAAAAGCATGAGAAATAATAGATCACATTTTTTAAGCCACTAGGTTCTGGGGTGGTTCATTATTCTGTGATAGATAATAGCTATCAGAGTCCATCCTTCTGCTCTACCTGGGACTACTAGTGGGGTTTGGGGTAAAAGGAAATGTGGATCACTGGCAATAGCAGAGAATGTGCATAATGTGCTGCTTTTGTGGTTCTCTGTGATGAGTCATGCAGAGAAGGAGAAGGGACCTCACACCTTGTTACACTTTCTTATACCTACACTAATCACTAATCGCCCACTGAGCACTACCAGTGTCCAGCCACCCTGCTAAGCCCTTTATAGACTTTCTCTTGTTTCACTTTCATCTACACTGCCTACTGTGGCCCCTCTGCTATCCCCACTGTACAGATGAACACACTGAGACTTAGGTGACACATGCTTCCCATGGCCATAAATGAGACCTGAACCCCAGCATGTCAGATTCCAAAGCTCAAGCTCTTAACTATATTTTCCAGGTCTGGTTTTGCTCATAACAAAGAGCACTTTGGGTTCTTTCCAGCTCTGGGAGCTTCTGAGAAAAAGTACAATAAAAACAAAGCCAGAAGCAGTAGAAAACACCCTAGAAAGGTAGGTGGGTGATAGGTCTTTCAGACTGCCCATCAGGTACAATTCTAACTCAACTGCGTGTGCACCAGGGCTGGGGACAGCAGAGGTGTACTAGCTTGCACGTGTATACACACATGTGGGGTTTGGGAGTAGGATGAGCCCTAAGTCTGGGTGCTGGGCTGGGCTCCCTGGCAGGGAGGGAGAAGCTCACTGTCAGCGTCTAGGTTAAGTGTTTCTTGCTGCGGCATTACTCCTGTCCTGGGAGGCATTCTTTATGTCCCCAGCTATGCTAGTCTCCAGGGCAGCTTGAACTGATCCATCCCTCCCAAGCAAAGAGGCTCCTAGTATATTGGAAATGCTCTTGCTCAGGTACTTTTATTCTCTTAGAGCTTATGTGCAACGGGACACTTGAGCCTCCAGATCTTCCCCATCCTTCAAGGATCAGCTCAGATCCTGGGTACCCAAGACACTTATGAGCTCCGTGACCTTGGGTGAATCATTTTCTTTCTCCAGCCCTCAGTTTGTGAATTGAAAAATGAGGATAATAGTGCTTGCTTCATTTTATTTGTTTTGAGGGTTAGCTGTGATAATTCATGCAGAACACTTAGAGTAGGAATAACACACCAGTGGTGGCGATTTTTGTTAACTGTTATTATTCCAGCTTACATAGGTGGCTCTCTCCTCTGAATATTTGTGAGTGTGAGGTCTTTGGGACCTGGAGTTTTGTTGAAGATTGTAGGCTCTGAAATCAGACACAAATCCCCATTTCCTAGTTGTGTGTCCTTGGACAAATCATTCTACTTCTCTCTGCTTCAGTTTCCCGAACCAAAATGCATTAGGAATATCTGTCTTATAAGGATCAAATGGTTTAATGTTCTCAAAACACTTAAAGCAATCTTGGCATATAGCAAAATGGTATATATATATGGGTGTTATAAGAAATGCATTTTCTTGGTGACTCAGTCTATACATATGTGTGAAATATATGTATGTAGTGTATGACTTCACACAATACTTACCTTTACGGTATGCAATTCACATTTTTACCTTTCACTCTCTTTCCCTTCCTATCTTTCCATTTGATTAAAAAGAGTTGCTGATCATGACCCACTGAATTGATTTCATGACCCATCAGTGGGTCATGGCCTGCAGTTTGAAAAACACTGCTGGAACAGCCCTTTCTTCCCTGCCTTGCTCATGTTAATTGTCTGGGTCTCCTGGCATCTGAAACATCTGGCCCCGCATCAGCAGTCTTGCCTCATTCTCTTTGCCCCGCTGGGCTCGGCAGATGCATTGTTCTGTGCACCTTCACGAGCATCAGATTAATTAGACATTTCAGAGGAGATGGACTTTTAAAACAATAGCTTCATTAGCATGGCTGTGCTGGAAGCTCTGAAAAGTAAAACTCAGTTATTTGTATGTTAATAAGCCAACCTGGGCTTCAGAAGCCAACTGACGAGCTTCAGCATTTCTCCTTAAAACCTGATGCTGCACAGCTACTCATGTTCAGTCTTGCTGATGGACCTGTGAAAATCTGCCCATCACCAGAGTCCCTGTGACACAGACAAGGGATAAATGGATGGGGGGGTGTCAGGCACGATGGGATCTGAGCTTGGGCTGGGTTTAGTCTGAACCCCTTCATTACATACATAGTTTTGTGATGCTGATAGACACTGTATTATTTTTCTTGACCCTGTCACATTGCATTTGTACAGCACTCAAGGGCTTTCAGAATACTCTCACATACACTGTCTCAGGCAAGACTTACCAGCAAGCCCAGGCAGACCTGCATACACATGCCCCTTTATTGTTGAATCTCTTTGCTAAGTGCAAAGTCTTTCTCCCCAGCATGTGACTCCTCACCCTGGGGTCCTGGACTAATGGCAGCAGCATCACCTGGGAGCTTCTTAGAAATGCAGACTCACAACCCTGCCCCAGACCTCCTTATCAGAACTTGCATCTTAGTAAGACCACCAAGTGATTTGCATGCCCACTGAGGTTTGGGAAGCACTGGTCTTCTAGGACATCTTCTCTTTTTCTCTTTGTATTCTCCCCTTCTTCTCCCCCACCTTTTCCCAACTGCTTGTAAAAGGCACAGTTGCAGCCCTGGCTCTAAGTGGGAACGGGAGACTCACTTGATTCTTTGTATCTGCACTGACTTTATTTGACAGGCTCCTACTCCTGCACAGTAGTGTGAAAACTAAATTTAGTCCAAATCAGTAAATTTTCTGCCACATTCATTTTAAATTTAATTTTAGAATTAACATGCAGTAAAATTGACTTTTTTGGGGTGTGCAGTTCTATGAATGGTTCTATGAACACATGTGTAGATTCATATACCCACCATCACAATCAAGATACAGGACAGCTCTATCACCTGTCAAAACTCCCTAGTGCCACCCCTTTGTAGTCTCACTCTCCTTCCACCCCTCATTCTTGGCAATCACCTGTTTTCTGTCCCTGTAGTTTTGTCTTTTCCAGAATGCTCTATAAATGAAATACAATATGTAAACTTTTCAGACTAACTTCTTTCCCTTAGCATAATGACTTTGAGAATCATGAGTTGTTGTGTATCAATACTTCCTTTTTATTGACGACTCTATTCCATTGTATGGGTGTACCACAGTTTACCCATTCACCTGCTGAAGGTCATTTGGGTTTGGTTTCTAGTTTTTGACAATTATGCGCAGAGCTGCTGTAAACATTCATGTTCAGGTTCCTGTATAAGCATAAATTTTCATTTCTCTAGGGTGAATACCTATGAGTGGAATTGCTGTTCATATTATAAGTGTCTATTTAACTTCATAAGAAATGGCAAACTGTTTTCCAGAATGGCTGCATCATTTTACATTCCCATCAGCAATGCATGAGACTTGCAATTGCTCTGCATCATTGTCAGTGCTTGGTATAGTCAGTATTTTCTATTCTAGCTATTTTAATTGGTGTGTACTAGCGTCTCTGAACCCTTTTAACCTTTTCTGTTTCCCAACACTCACCCTGCTCCTGAAGCTGGGCCCCAAGGGTCCTGGGGTAATGTTAATCAGAGAATATGACTAGCAGAGTATCAAACTGGCATATACATGGGCGTCAGGTCATTCTCCCACCAGACTCAGAGAGGTCTTATTATACAAAGGTCTTATTAGCATCAAAAATAACAAAATAATTTTCCAAGTCCCTTTCAATCACTTTGAGCCCCATCCACACACTTGAGGATAGGGAGAAGTTATAGGAACCTTAAGAGGACAGTGTTTGTTTTGCATTTATTTGTCCTGTAAGGACTTTCCCTGTCTCTAGCATTCCAAATCGGCTGTGACCAGACAGACCCCCTATTGTCCATGCCCTCTGTCCCTACTCTAGACTTTAGATCACAGAAAATGGAAAGCAGACAGCTTTCACTTTTCCTAGCTAGATTTCAGAGGGCTGGGACTCCTCTGAGGTCTGTAGGCATGTTTGTTTAGCAGAGATAATCCATCTCTGTTAAAAAGAGAAACGTTTTGAAGCATTCTGTTAATTCAAAGTTGGGCAGCTTGATGATGATGATATCTGGCAGGGAATGGGGGAGGGGAAATACAAGAAAGTTTTCTGCCTGTTAGGCACTATTTGCTAATTCCATTTTAATATAGTGCATCCAAATGATTAATATTATATCTCAGCCGAAAGAACAGCACAGACTCCAAGATTTTAATTCATTCATTCATTCAGTAATATTGAGCAAATACTGTGTACCAGGCACTGTGCTAGGAACTGGGAGGCAGCATGAACAAACAAAAATCCTTGCCATGGAGAGCAAATGTTCTGGTTTAGGGAGATATTGATTGTTGGGGTATGTTAGCGATTACATGCTATAGGAAAAGTAGAATAGGGCAAGGAGTCAGAATTGCTGAGGGGCCTGATCCAGGAGAAGAATGTTTACTGTTACTTGCAAAAGAACTGCTCTGGGAACATGCAGAATCTGCATGGGTGGGTGGGTTGGGGCAGGGAGGACCTGGGGAAACTGCCTGTCCCACAGCTTCCCAGGTGATTCCAAAGCACTCTAAAGTTTGAGCGCCACTCTCTTAAGGATCCAAGTTTAAAATAGGATGTAGGCTTTCAGTTCAGGAAATGATCAGAATTGTCTCAAGCTGGGTCCAATTAAAAGAGCATTCACTGGTTTAATTCAAGTCTTGACACTGCCTGGCTTTGAAACTCGCAAATGTTAACTTTGCAGCTGCCACTGCTTAATTTTAGCCCGCAGAGAGAAATGCCCCAGCTTTCTCAATTGGTTCCCTAGGACTCTGATTGGCAAACACCCTCCCCCACCCCACCGCTCCCCACCTCTCCACTATATGCCAAGGGCCAAGCTTCCTAACTTTGGAAACAGCAGAGCAGCATCCCCCTACCCAAATCCCTTGGTCTAGCAGCGAGCTGCCCTACTTTGCAAAACGAGAGTCTCTTACCTCATTAAACCAAAATGAAAATGAAATCCAAAAAGATCATTTTCTTCTTAGCACCCCTCATAAAGCCACCGGCAGCCTCATCCATAGTTAAAACATCTCCTTGTAAGCTGCCATGGTCTGTGGTCTGGGAATACTCGCAAGTACAGCTTAGGAATGGTTTTATCCTTATCTGGTTTTGTCTTTCTGATTGTGGTTGTTTCTAACAATGGGGAGAATCCGGGGCTCCTGGGTGGCTCAGTTGGTTAAGCGACTGCCTTCGGCTCAGGTCATGATCCTGGAGTCCCTGGATCGAGTCCCTGGATCGAGTCCCTGGATCGAGTCCCTCATCGGGCTCTGTGCTCGGCAGGGAGTCTGCTTCTCCCTCTGACCCTCCCCCCTCTCATGTGCTCTCTCTCATTCTCTCTCTCTCAAATAAATAAATAAAATCTTTAAAAAAAAAAAAAAGAAATCTTTAAAACAAACAAACAAACAAAAAAAACAATGGGGAGAATCCTTGGGGAAAGGGAGAGAGAGATTTTTAGAGGGTAGAAGGGCCTGTGTAGGGACCAGAAAGTTCTAAACCAAATGCAGCCCATGTTGCTTAGGAGCCAGGCACCTGGGGCTAGTGATTCCTCAGGCTAAATCAAAGCCCTTTGTACTTATTATGGACTGAACTGAACCCCTTCTCCGCCCTCCCCCCTCCCAATTTATACACCAAAGCTCTAACCCCCAGTACCTCTGAGTGTGATTGTATTTAGAGATAGAGTCTTTAAAGAGGTATTTAAGTTAAAATGAGGTCCTAATCCAATCTGACTGGTGTCCTTATAAGAAGAGGAGATTTGGACCCAGAGGGGGCACCAGGGATGAACACTGACAGAAATTATTTGAGGATACAGTGAGAAGGTGGCCCACTGCAAACCAAGGAGAGAGACCTCACCAGAAAACATCCATGCTCGCACCCTGATCTTGGACTTCCAACATCTAGAACTGTGAGAAATAAATTTCTGCTGTTTAAGCTGTGCAGTCTATAGTGTTTTGTTATGGTAGCCCTAGCAAACTAATACAATGCCTTCAAGGAGAACTCACTTTTGATGGCAAAGAATTGATAATTCACACAGACTCATAGCCAGAGCTTTTTACAGGCTATTTAATTCAATTAAACACACAATTTTTGAGGGCCACCAAGCCCCAGGTCTGCACATGGCGGATATAATATGGAAATGTCCAACTCTGTCCATTTCTGGCTGGTCCCAGGCTCCTCCTGAGCAGCCAACTGGCCACCAAAGCCCACCCTCTGGCCACAGGTGATTGACTCAAGCGGCCACTGAATTCAATCAGATCTTCACATCCAGGAATCAGAGGGGGAGATGTGAAACGCACAGAGGTGAAATTTCGTAGCCCCACAGAGAGAAAGAGCCAGGTCCTGCTTTGATTCTAGGTCCCAACCAGTTCCTCTTACTTGTGTCTGATGGTCGAGTGGGGATGGGGTAATCCAGATGGGGCTTGGCTTGGGGACTTATTTTTTTCCACACCTTTTGTTTGTCTCCCAGTTTATTCTGGGACAGTGGGCCAGACTGGGCATATTCTTCTCATGGTAATGACAGAGCCCAATCAGATAAACTCCTTTCAAGCCTTCAGCAACATCACATGTCTGACATACCATTGGCCAAAGCCAGTCACATGGCCATGCACATACAAAGTATCATGGCTGAAGGTGATGGTTGCAGATGGGGTGAAGAGTTGAGGCCATTACTGCAACCCACCTTAGGACTTCAGCATCTCAGGTGATGCCTCTTAAGAGCCACTGAAGAATTGTCCACCTGACAGGGAGGAGCTATCGACCCACAGGCAGACAACCAAGGCTACTTTGGGTGCCACCCCATCTCTCCATGGGGTCTGCAAATTCCTCCCTTCTATCAGAAAGCCTCTTAAGCCTTCAAGTGAGAATTTTCCATTCCCCCCAGGATGCCAGGTCCTAAGACAGGAAGGATTTAAAATCTGAACCTATTTCTAGGTTTCTGATTATAAAATAAAGACTCACATTAGCCCCAAATCAGAGCCAGCCTTAATCAAAATGACTGATTATCTGTGATAGAATTACTGCTTAAAAAACTTGAAGAATCTAAACAGTGGGAAAGTTTGACATCTGAGTGCAGAGTGCTCCTAATCGAGTCTTTAGCTACTATGGAGGCAGACAGCAGACCTGAGCTGCAGGAGAAAGCATCATTACTGAAGAAAACACTTGAAAATCTGGAATAAATTAGAAGGGGAAGAAAGAAACAAGTGCCATGTTCATTGGGGGTTGAAATGGTGGTATTCTTTGAAAAACCAAGTGGGGAAAAGTAAAGATTAATCTGTAGCATGCATCATTCCTTGGCTGAAATAAAAAAAAAAAATGCCTTAAAAAAAAAAAATCAGTGTATCTATGGGATTCCCTTTGTCTTTCTTGTGTGTGACTCCTGCAAATCTCTTCCACCTTTCTTCTGGGCTCCTTTTGGGCAAAATAAGTTTTAGGGGTTGAATGACAACACTTAGGATGTTACCCAACCAGAGGCATTTCCTCTTAAACAGGGGACTTTGAAAAGCCAGGAAGGCTTTTTAGACAAAGAAATAGATATATTTTATATATTATAATTAATGATTATATAATATAATGTACATAATTATACATTACCATATTATATATTAAATATAAAATAATATACATATGAATATACACATATTTTCTTTTGTTACAAAAATAATACCCACACATAGTAATAAAAATTCAAATGATATAGAGGGGGGAAAAATGAAAAGTAAAATGCCCCTCTCACCCCCCTCTTTATTCTCCAGCTTGCATCTTACTCCCCAGTAACTACTGTAACCACTCTGGTTTTACTTGTTCTGGAGGTCCCCTCATGGGTCTAAACTATGCTCATACTTCTATGTCTTTATCAGCTTTAAAAATTTTATTGATCCTCTGTCCCTTGTGCCTTCAAGTCAGTATAAATATTTGTGGAATGAATGAAATGAATAGGAATGAAAGGTGTAGACTTAACTCATGCTCTGTCCTACACCCATCCTCCCATCCCCATTTTTATCTCTCTCTTTCTCCTGATGATTAATTTAAATAAATAACTTTAAATAACACACTCTGTTTCTTTATTAATCAACAGTAGGCAGCATTTTTTGACTCTGTATGAGGCAAGACACAGAAATTAGAATCTCTACATTTCCTTCCACCTCTCCTGCAATCCCCCCTCTCTGTCTGCTTACTATTACTCTCACTTGGCGAGTTTATTGTAGCATTTATCTTCTTGTCTCTGTCTAGAGATTGATTCTGAACATTGAACACCAATAACTGGCATATGTGATATTGAGTCTATAACTGTTACTTACTGCAGAATCTAGTTGGGATTGGATCCATAAAAAAGGAGATGCATTCTGGACATGTCATATAAATGGGATCATACATTATGCGACTTCTTTCACTCAACATCATGTTGTCAAAGTTCAACCATGTTGTAACCTGTATCCGTATTTTATTTATTTTCATTGTTGAGTAATACTCTATTGTCTTGATATACCACCATCTGTCAGTTGGTGAATAGAAAGTAGATTAGTGATTGCTTAGGCTGGGATATGGGAGGATTGGAGCATGATGGCTAAGGGGAGGGCGGGGTTTCTTTCTGGGGTAATGAAGACATCCTAAAATTAATTGTGGTGTTGTTTGCATAAATCTGTGACTATACTAAAAACCATTGAATTGTATACTTTATATGAATTATATTTCAGTAAAGCTGTTTAAAAAAGAAGATATAATCCTAGGTCATGAAATATGTGTTAGTCAAGGGAGAACATACTGTATTTCGGTGGTTCTAAGATGTACCCCTCCCCCCATTTTGAGATATATAGATATATCTAATATATCTATCTATAGATATATCTATATATATCTCAAATATATATATTGATATATATATATCAAATCAGGTAACATGTCATAGTTTAGTTGTCAGTGTTTTATCTTTTTTAGTGGTTCCTAAAATACTTCATTTTAAACTGATGGTATCTTACATGAAATGAAATACAGCAATTAAGAATATCAGGAAGAGAGGAGCATTAAACTATATTTAATCAAACTAATTTAAGATGCCTTTACTTTATCACTAGGATCATCCAGATTCTCATTTCTATATGTATTATCTTCCTTTCATTATCACCTCCTTTATAGATATGGCCTGACCTCTAGGTGCATGTAAATAAACCAGCACCATTATTTTCTGTTTCTAAGTGGCCAGGAGGGGCAAGTTTTCTTTAATCAAATCACAATAGAAAGATAAAATTATCATTAATCACAAGGGTTGGCAACCATGGTCTATGAGGCAAATCTGATCCAAAGTCTGTTTTTGTTAATAAAGTTTTATTGGAACACAGCTGTGCCCCTTCATCTGCATATGGTGTGTGGCTGCTTTCACATACAATGTCGACTAGAGTGGTTGAGACAAAGACCATCAGGTCGGAGAGCCTAAAATAATTCCTGTCTGGCCCTTTATAGGAAAAGTTTGCTGATTCCCTGACAATATAGACAATGAAAAAGACTTCTCACTGTGTCTGCCCCTTTTCTGCCTCCTCTGGGTTTGGTTGCAGGCCCTACAAATTCAAGATGCCTCCAGGACCCTAGATTCTCTCAGGGAGGAGGCAAGTTTTGTTGCTCTCACCTCTCTAAGGACCAGCTCAGGTCCAGAGCTCCTTGTAGGAGCAAAAGACATCTGAGCCATGTCCAGTCTTGGAGAATTCTAGTAAATTAAAGAAGATGAAGAAAAAGCAGAAGAAGGAAGGAAGGAGGAAAGAAGGAAGGAAGAATTCCAAAATGGGATTAAAAAAGCTGTAGTATATTTTAAAAACATATGTTTGACAAATTAAACTTCTGGCACCCTCACACACACACACAGTGAATGTAATTTAATTGTCCTCTTTACAGTATAATTATAGGATTCACAAGAATAAATCAGTTCATAGTTTACCACAGACATTGTGGTCTGGCAATGGGACACAAGCTTAAGGTTGGATGATGGAATCATTTTTCTCTCAATACTTTCTATGGATCTTTGTGTTTCCATATAATCTCATTTGGAGATACTATTGAAAGTCTAAATGTGAGGCCCTTCATGTGTTTTGGCTCAGGACAGATGTCCCTTTTCATTCCCTCTGGGACAGACTCCTCTTAGCCCCTGACCCCCCTCCTCTGTGGCTTCCTGGGGCTCTCCCATCCATTGTGACCTTTCTGAGGCTTACTTTCTGGGCCACACACTTGGCATTTCACTATGTGGTGCCTGGTGACATCTAATTGGCACATAATTTCATTCTCATCTCAGCTGCATACCTTTGATGTGTTTGTCTCCTTAGTTGCAAGCGGGAGTGATGCCTTAGTGGATTCTTGTTGAGTTGTTGAGGGGATGGGTAAGGAAACCATATGGAAACCTAGATGTGCTTTTCAGAGGTAAGGTGTTACTCTTATCCTTGTGTCTTCTTATGTCCTAGTATGCCAAGCATGGTAATATATTTAAGATATATATATTTATTTCCCATTATATATCTTATGTATCTGAGACCACAAGTAGAATAAAGTATTCTAAAAGAAGATAATTTTAATATAGTAAACACAGTAAATATGTTTAATACGGTAAAATGTTTCCCATTAGAATGTAAGCTTCCTGATGGTCAGAATTATATCTATCTTTTTTATTGTTCTTCCCCTAAAGTCTTGAAGAATGCCTAACACATAGTAGTTCAATAAATACTGTTGAATGTTGAACAAACATGTAACTTATTTTTCTCTTAAACAACTTTATTGAGGCATTAATTTGTATACCATAAAGTTTACCCATTTTAAGTGTATAATTCAGTGATTTTTTGATGTAAATTTACCACATAATTTTTTTTCACATTGTAAGAGTGCTGCATGTTAATTTGTAAAAATAAAATAAAAAAAAAAAACCTAAGCAATGTAGAAAGTAAAAGCTATAAGTTTTCTCTATTCACCAAATTTCACTCCTCAGAGGTAAATATTTCTAACAATTTGGTAGGGACTTTCTAGATTTTTTTCTTTTCCAACATAAAACCCATATGCATAATTACAAAAACACATGAATATCATCCATATTGTTCTGCCATTTGCTTTTTTCACTTACCAATATATTATAGAGCTCTTTCTCTACAGAGTTAGTGCATTGTATTGTGTGAATGAACATATTAAACTTTTTTTAAAGATTTTATTTAATTAATTAATTTATTTGAGAGAGAGAGTGAGAGAGATCATGAGCAGGGGGGAAGGGCAGAAGGAGCAGACTCCCTGCTGAGCAGGGAGCCCAATGAGGGACTCGATCCTAGGGCCCTGGGATCATGACCTGAGCTGAAGGAAGATGCTTAACTGACTGAGCCACCCAGGCGCCCCTAGAGCCTCATTTATAGTAACAAAAATAAAATGGGAAACAGGCTAAGCATCCAACAATGGAAAAGTGGTTTTAAAATCGTTTAATATGGGGCCTCCTTGCTTGTGCTCTCTTTCTCAAGTTAATAAATAAATCTTTTTAAGATAATAAATGAGGCTCTAATGAATAACATTGAAAAGTAGTTTTGTTCACTTTCTTTGCATGTTCCTATGGGATAGATGCCAGGTGGACTTCCTTTGCTAGGTCAAAGGTATGCACAATTTCAATTTTAATAAACTCCGCCAAGATGCCCTCCAAAAATTGTTTCAATTTCTGCTCTCATCAATAGTGTTTGGGATGGTCTCTTCCCTTGCAACCTTGCCAAGACCAGGTATTACACATTTCTTACCTCTTTGGTCATTTTCCCCCCTAAATTGCCAGTTCATCTCTTTTGCAATTATTAAAAATTTTATTTTATTTAAATTCAATTAATTAACATATAGTGTATTATTAGTTTTAGAGGTAGAGTTCAGTGATTCATCAGTTGCATATAACACCCAGTGCTCATTGTATCAAGTGCCCTCCTTAATGCCCATCACCCAGTTACCTCATCCCCCCACCCACCTCCCCTCCAGCAACCCTCTGTTTGTTTCCTATAGTTAAGAATCTCTTAGGGTTTGTCTCCCTCTCTGATTTCATCTTATTTTATTTTTCCCTCCCTTCCCCTATGATCCTCTGTTTTGTTTCTTAAATTCCACACATGAGTGAAATCATATGATAATTGTCTTTCTCTGATTGACTTATTTCGTTTAGCATAATACCCTCTAGTTCCATCTAGGTTGTTGCAAATGGTAGGATTTCATTTTTTTGATGGCTGAGTAATATTCCATTATATATATATATATATATATATATATATATATATATATATATATACATACACCATATCTTCTTTATCCATTTATCTGTTGATGGATATCTGGGCTCTTTCCATAGTTTGGCTATTGTGGACATTGCTGCTATAAACATTGGGGTGCAGGTGCCCCTTTGGATCACTATGTTTGTATCCTTTGGGTAAATACCTAGTAGTGCAATTGCTGGGTTGTAGGGTAGCTCTATTTTTAACTTTTTGAGGAACCTTCATACTATTTTCCAGAGTGGCTGTATCAGCTTGCATTCCCACCAGCAGTATAAGAGGGTTCCCCTTTCTCCACATCCTCGCCAACATTTGTTTCCTGACTTGTTTATTTTAGCCATTCTGACTGCTGTGAGTGGTATCTCCTCACACCAAAACTGGTGACATCACAATTCCAGACTTCAAGCTATATCACAAGCCATTGCAAATGGTAAGATTTCATTTTTTGATGCCTGAGTAATCTATCATATATATATATATATATACTATTCTTCTACATTTGGCTGTCCAATTTTTCCAATGCCATTTGTTGAAGAGACTGTCTTTTTTCCATTGGATATTCATTCCTGCTTTGTCAAAGATTAGTTGACCATGGAGTTCAGGGTCCATTTTTGGGTTCTCTATTCTGTTCCATTGATCTATGTGTCTGTTTTTGTGCCAGTACCATGCTCTCTTGATAATTACAGCTTTGTAATATAGCTTGAAGTCTGGAATTGTGATGTCACCTGTCCTGGTTTTCTTTTTCAACATTCCTCTGGCTATTTGGGGTCTTTTCTTGTTCCGTACAAATTTGAGGATTATTTGTTCGAGCTCTGTGAAAAATGTCATTGGTATTTTGATAAGGATTGCATTGAATGTGTAGATTGCCCTGGGTAGCATAGACATTTTAACAATGTTTGTTCTTCCAATCCATGAGCATGGAATTTTTTTCCATTTCTTTGTGTCTTCCTTAATCTCTTTCATAAGTGTTCTATAGTTTCAGAGTACAGATCCTTTACCTCTTTGGTTAGGTTTATTCCTAGGTATCTTTTTTTTTTTTTTAAAGATTTTATTTATTTATTTGAGGGAGAGACAGAGAGATAGTTACAGAGATAGCAAGAGAGAGCATGAATGGGGAGGAGAGGGAGAAGCAGGCTCCCTGCTGAGCAGGGAGCCCGACTGGACCTGGGATCCCAGGACCCTGGGATCATAACCTAAGCTGAAGGCAGACGCTTAACTAACTGAGCCACCAGGCACCCTTATTCCTAGGTATCTTATGGGTTTTGCTGCAATTGTAAATTCCTTACTTTCTCCTTCTTCTGTCTCATTGTTAGTGTATAGAAATGCCACTGATTTTTGTGCATTGATTTTATATCCTGCCACTTTACTGAATTCCTCCATGCGATCTAGCAATTTTTGGGTGGAGTCTTTTGGGTTTTCCACATAGAGTATCATGTCATCTGTGAAGAGTGAGAGTTTGACTTCTTGCCAGTTTGGATCCCTTTTATTTCTTTTTGTTGTCTGATTGCTGAGGCTAGGACTTCTAGTACTTTGTTGAACAGTAGTGAGAGTGGATGTCCCTGTCGTGTTCCTGACCTTAGGGGAAAAGCTCTCAGTTTTTCCCCGTTGAGAGTGATATTTGCTGTGGGCTTCTCATATATGGCTTTTATGATATTGAGGTATATTCCCTCTATCCCTACACTGTGGAGAGTTTTAATCAAGAAAGGATGCAGTATTTTGTCAGATGCTTTTTCTTCCTCAGTTGAGAGGATCATATGGTTCTTGTCCTTTCTTTTTTCAGTTTGGTGTATCACATTGATTGATTTGCGGATATTGAACCACTCTTACAATTTTTAAGTTTGGGTTCTTTCCCTTTTTCTTACAGGTTGAAAGGAATTCACTGTATATCATAGATATTAGCCTTTTGGCTTATTTGTCGGGTTGTTTATTGAATGGACTGGAGACTGAGGCTTGCTGATATGGGACAGAGGTAAAGATCTGAAGGTTCCTGGGTTTTCCAGGGGTTTAGATTCAAGAGAGGGAAAAGTGTGGGATGGTTTTCTCCATGATTTGGGGTCTTGGGGAGCCAGGGCTTTGTTGTCTTATTTTCTCCATTGCGTGAGCAACCAGATTAGATTATTTTTGTTTTTTTGGCTCTCTCACTAGATGGTAAGCTTGGTGAGGGCAGGGGCTGCATATGTCTTTACTTACTTGATGGAGCATTACTCCTGGCACGTAGCGGGTGTTCAGTAAATATTTGTTGCACATATGAGTGAATGGATCCTATCATTGGCTGTTCTGAGACTATGGAAACTTTGGGGTGTTGATCATGATGATGGTGATGATGATATCTGCCATCTATGGACTCTTCTATCCAGCCATTCTGCCAAGTCCTTGGCATTCCTTGTTTCATTTAATCCTCCCAGCCAGGCTGAGATGTGCAGGTTATCATTAGCCCCATTCTACAGGTAAGAAAACCGAGGCTCAGACTTGCCCAAGGTACCACAATGAAGATTTAACCCCAGGAAATGTGGCCTTAGAATCTGAACTCCTTATTACTGTGCTGTCTAGGTTGGGACTCATCTGTCCTTTAAGATGCTTGGAAATTTATCTTGGGGGACTCAAGAGTCAAGGACAGAATGCCTATCCTGCTGCTCTCTGACAGAGGGAGGCAGCACTGAGACCCTAAAAATGGGGGAAGATTAGGCAAGCTGGAGGCTGGTTCTTTTCCTGGATATTTCACTCACTTGTGCGATAGTGGTCTGGGCACAAGTTCTCAGATTAGGCAGCCCTGCTGTGTGTTCCTTATTATTAGAGTGACATTGGATGGGCCAGTGGCCCTCTCTGAGTCCCTGGTATTCTCATCTGTAAACCAGGGATGATACTGGACTTCCCTTACAGGCTTGTTCTGAAGATTGGATGAGATCATGCATGGGGGTGCCATCCCTTCTGCAGGCTCAGAGTTGGTTCTGGCATGTATGGGTTGTTAGGTTGAGAACTGGACAGCTTGACCCCTGGTTCTGAAGCCTGTCTTGTATGGGCTGGAGGCAGTTTGCCCTGCTGCCTCTGTGCATACTTCAACTTCCCTCTTGGCCCATCCCAGGCTATCTCTCTCTGCCTTCCTCTATGAAACAGGTGTGTTTAGCTGCCTTTGGAGATGGGTAGTCATGGCTCATTCATGAGGGTGGAAGAAGAACATAACCCTCCTATGGGGTATAACTGTATGCAGACCCCACAGGATTTGGAGGAGCTGGCCCCCTCTCCTTTAGGCATGAGCCCCTGGGCCAGCCTTGCCTTCAGCTCACATCTCTCAGGTGGACTTTAAATGGTGCTCATGGCTTTTGAAAAGATTTCCTTATCTTCTCAGATGCCAGAGCTAATGGATTTATAGATTCCTCTCGCCATCGGGGACACACGAGATGCCCTCTCTTCTCTCACTGGCTGTGTCCTACAGCCATAAGTACCTTCCTTGCTGGAACACAGGGAAATTTAAGAGGTGCCAAATTAATTGCTTTCCAAACGCAGCTGGAGAAAGGCAACCAAAATCTCGATATTTGTTCTCCTAGTGGGTGGGGAGCAGAGGAGCACTCCGCAGAGCTGAGGAGATGGCTGACGTAGGAACAGCTGCCTGGAGCAGTCTGGGGTTTAGACAGTGCACATGGTTCAGATGACAAAAAAACTTCCCCTAACTGGGCTTTGGCCTGTGGAACTGTTGACTGGGTCTGTGAGAAGCTCTTTTTTATCATGCAGGGATGGTAGCCTGTTGGGATATGTTTAAGGTATTTTCTGTCTTGTAAAAGTGTAATGATGAGTTTTCCCAAAGATTACTCTCTTTTCCTTGCGGATATCACCTGGGTTTTGGTGAGCACATGTGTCAGATTTAACCAGTCTGTTCTGATTCCAAAATATACAGTCAGACAAGGTGATTTGCTAAGTGTATGAACTAATTTATAGGCCCTTTAAAGGCTTTTTTTGTGTAAGTAAGTGCAGAAATAGCCCCTCATCAGAATATGTAATCTAATATTTCTGTCACTTTTGTTGTATCCTAGTTCCTAGGACGATAGCTGGCATAGAGCAGGCTCAATAAATATCTGCTTAATAAATAGTGTTGAATGTCTGGTTTGGAAACCATGATCATCTTGCCTCTAGGTTATGTGAGTCAATGGAATGAATTGATAATATAACTCTGGAAGAGATGAATTCTTCAGGCTCATGGGCTCTGCAGCTGAGCAAGTAGTTGAGAACTGGAAGTGGCCTGCTGATTGAAGATAGAAACTTTGAGAAGGCAAGGAGGGGACTGGATTTTTAGAATATCAATAATTTATAAACCTATTCTAAGGACAGAGGATGACATAAGGCAGGGAGGCTTCTGGAGTGATGGTGCTGGCTACTACGGTTGTTGCTAATCTTTTTTGAAGAATCTGCTCAGCCCATAGTTCCTTTTCTATGAGAACATAACCTCCTATGATATGCCTTCGTAGCCATGGTTTTATTCCATGGCTATAGCCGATTGTGCCAGAGATGGGCACATGACCAAGCTGGACCAATAATATTCTCCTTCCTGGGAATTTGTAATTGGGAAGTAGAGATGCTTGTTATTTTCTGCCTTGCATCTCTGTGTGAGCTTGAGAGCTGAGAGTTGGCCATTTCTTGCCAGGGAGAAGCAGGGACAGCTGATTTGCAGAAAGAAAAGAAAGGAGACCTGGAGAGGAGAAGCAGGTCATTTGCTATCAGAGAAATGGTGAGAGTAACTTTGTGATAGCTTTTCAGATTCACCTTCCAGTTCCTCCTGGATTCTGTCTGCCTCTCGTGTCATTGGGTTGCATGAGATATTACTGTTACATAATATTTAGTATGTTATAGCTGTGCTGTTAACATAAAATATTATTTTAAACCAGTTCAGGTGGATTTCTGTCACTTTCAACCAAATGGTCTTAATAAAGGCAATGATCATTAAGAGAAGACCAGAGTCATGTTAGTTTATGGCGAAGAATTTAGATTTCACCAAAGGCTGGAGCCAGCCCTGCCAGTGAGTCTTCGGAGAAAACTGTTTAGAGTGAATGGTTCAGGGGTGAACATGAACTTTCCAGTATGAGGCATTGAAACTCAGACAGGGTACCCTGGGAGCTAAGTGGGAGAGCATCCCTTGCCTGAGGAGTGAGAAAGGACCACAGGATCCAAGGTGGCTGCAGGATGATGGGAGGCTGAAGGAGGGGACCCACACACAAAATTTCAGGCAGCCCTGGGAATCCTATTAGATCTTGGAGTGGTACTAGGTTTAAATTCCAATCTGTTCAGAAATGAGCTGGGAAAGGTAAATAGTCTGTTTTCCCAATAAGCGGTGCCAGCCAGTAAAGTCAATATGGAACTAGATTTGAACTACCTTAAGATAAGGAATCTGAGCTTTGTAATCCATCCATTTATTTTTTCTGGCATTTTTCTTTAAGTGAAGTTCTTCAGCAGAAGTCTAACTTACTGTAGGTTGAATTATGACAAAAGGCAATTTTCCACATCTAAGGCTTGTTGTTCTTGTTTGTCCATAAACTCAGAGCACATTGCATGGCTGCCTTAATGTACTGTCCTCAGCCTATTAAGAAGACCATGTATTAAAAACCAGAGTGAGGGGAGACAATTGGACTGGGTTAGTGATTTTCAGATCTGTTTCCTCATATTATCAGTTAGAATAGAGGTGCCAAAACAACATTGCCTTAAGCATAAACTTCTACCATTAGTCAAGCTTTCTTGGAAGGCTGTTTTGAGAAAGATTCTGAGGGCTATGTCCTGGCTTAGTGGGAAAGAATTCTATGATCTATTAGTGATGCCTGCCATGGGTGTATAATTGGGAGTTATGAGATCTGCTTTTCCTAAACTAGGAGAATAGGAGTTTTGGTAATAGTTAATGAACACATTTATGAAGCATTTAGTTTATGGGTGGAATTGAGTTCATTGTTTTGAAGGTTTTAGAAATTTGAACTGCCCCTTGCCCCTGGGTAGCTTCCACTAAAGTTGATATAAATCAAGGCATATAGACATGGAACAGCAACTAATAATTTAAAGTAGTACATAATTAATGTAATTAATTCATTTATAGAATTTCTGCCATATGACAAGCACTGTCCAAGGTACTGGAGACACAGTGATGAATAAATACACAAGACAGGTCAAATTCCTACTCTAGTGTGGGAGATAAAATGGCAAACAAGCACAACAGACAAATCATACAATTCCAGGTAATAATAAGTACTCAGGAGAAAAATAAAGCTGGGTAAGTGGGAAGAGAGAGAGGGAGGTGTGCAGCTATTTTAAAAAAGGTTTTAGGGCATTCTTCTCTGAGGAGATGGCAGTTGAGCAGAGACCTATCTGGTATAAGGCAGCTAACTAACCAACATACATGTGAATATCTGGGTAGAGTTTTCTAGGTGGAAGGAACAGCAAATGCAAAGACCGTGAGGTAGAAACAAGCTTGGTGTGTTTGAGGTCCAGCAAGGAGGCCAGTGCAGCTGGAGCAGGGTGAGTGAAAGAGGCATAGGGGAAGATGAGGTTGGAGAAGGTGGCTAGGAGCAGATTGTGCAGAGCCTCTTAGATCAAGAAAAGCAGTTGAGATTTTCTTTAAGCCCAATGAGAAGACATTGGAGAGTCTTGGGTAGGTAATGACATGGTCTGATTCATGTTGAACAATTACACTGGCTGCTGGGCAAGAGAGAACCAAGGAGCCCACTTAGGAGGTTGTTGCAGTACACTCCAGGAGTGACTCATAGTAGCTAGAATGAGGCAGTCGTGATGGAATGAGTGGAAAAGTGGTTGGATTTGGGATATATTTGGAGTTGGAGCTTGCTGATAGGTTGGATGTGGGATGGGGAAAGAAACTGACGTATCTCATAGGTTTTTGACTTGAGCCCAGGGCCAGCTTCATGGACATGAAAACTGTGCAGTGGCATGGGGCCTTGGCTCTCAGAAGAGCCCAGTGCTTGGTTTAATGCTCTGCTGTTGCCATCTTGAAATTCTTAATTTCAAACAGGAGCTCTTGAACTTCATTTTTCCCTGGGTCCTGCACATTATACATCTGGTCTTGCTTGATCCAGTGGGCAGACGGAGGAGACTGGAAGAGGGACATTTTCGGGCAGGGGGAAGATGGAGTTCAGTTTGTGAGGCCAGTTAAACACCCTAGTGAAGCTGCTGGGTGAATTGTCTAGAAGAGTTTTCAAAAGGGGAAGGTTCTTTACCTGGACTGTAATCATACAAGACATTCTAAAGAAGGTGAGATTTGAACTGGCCTTTTGGTAAGAAAACATGCCAATCCTGTCTTCCCTTTGTATGGAAAATGAGTCGGTGGTGGGCACGGTGCTGTTTATGTCCTTTAGTGCGGCCCTTGTCTTAATTTTTTTTCAAAGCTTGGGGTGAATGGTACATGTTGATTTACTGGATAGGCCTAATTTTTCACCTCCTAATTACTTTGTTCTTATCTGCCTTTTCCCCTCATACAGTTGTTTTGCTGATGCCCAGGGTGACTACCAGCTCCAAAGATGGGCTCTGTAGCCATTTGTTGAGATTTGGGAAGACTCAAGCAGCCTTGGCTTGAGAAACTGGGATCCACCATGGTGACAAGTCACAGGCTTTGAGTGACTCTGTTAAAAGCAAAGGGCTGGTACAGCCTTTTGCAGAGGAGGGTCCTTGCAGGTAGTAGGGTTTATGGTTAATGCCTTAGATTCTAGATACAGAAGGCTTAAACTCCATCCCTTCCTGTTCTCAGACCCTGGAACTTTATCTAACCTGCATGGACCTTGGTATATTTGTAAAAGGAGGATAACAACATTTCCTATTTTATAATGTTCTTGCAAGGTGTAAATGAGGCAATGCCTGTAGAGCTCTTCACTCAAGCTCTGGGACAGGAAACGGATTTGAAAATGCTAAATTCCTACTTCCTCTTGAGAACAGTTCTCCCTTCTGCCCTGGGGAAGCAGAGCTGGACTTAGATTGCATTGTGAAGAAAGACTTGAGCAGTCACCTACTCGCATCAGAGCTCATTTCATCTCTTTTGGCCTCCTTGGTGCACATTTAGACCTAATTAGGATTGGTAAAGCAACCTCCAGCACAGTGAGCTGCTTACTTGATTGCTCTTATTATGGACATGTGGTTGTTTCTCCAACACCTACTACCCCCCTATCATACAGAAGAGCCAAGCAATGTGTGTGTGTGTGTGTGTGTGTGTGTGTGTGACTCCAACCCCATAACTAGGGAAGAGTTCTGACTGGACCAAGAAATATGGGTAATTCCTTCTCCTGTACCCCAATGATTAGTTCATGGTTGGGCATACCAGTCAATGGCATTCCATGACCACATTGATTGATAAGAGTGGACAACAACTTAGAATGGCCCAATCGGAGTGAGGCTCAGGACTTTGTTCTTCCCCTGCTAGGCACAAGTGCATGTGGCCCTAGTTGCTTTTCATATCCATCTGGTGCCCAAGAAACCAGGTAGAGAGAGGGAAGTGTTTGGTGATATTGTTGCTTGATCAAATCATACCTGTAGTCCTACCACCATATTTTTCAGTTAAAGAGTCATTAAATTCTCTTTAATATTTTAATTTTTCTGAGAGTTTTAAAATTACTTTCATCCAAATGCATCCCACTGCTAGATACAAATACACTCTAGGTGCCAGTTCCTCAAATAAATAGTGAAATAAGGTTTACATGTTTCCTATATTTGTATCTAATAATATTTGGAGGATTATTTAACTCAGGACTTTGTGGATATGGCAAAAGTGTTATTTGATAATTATAACACTCATATCCTGGAGTGATAACCTATACATTTTACTAAATAGTTCACTTAGGGGTACTTACTTTTACAGTGTGTATTCTATGCAGTGGATTTCTGGTATAAATGTATGCTTGTTTCTCTTTAGGGAAATGGTAAAAATTCCTGAGCATATGTAACTAAGAGATTAGTCTTTCTTCAGGTCTGGTCTGGTGTGTCCTGCTACACCTTCTACAGTATAACCTTCTTCTTTCCCAAGTCCTGCTACACCTTCTACAGTATAACCTTCTTCTTTCCCAAGCTCATCTATGCTGGAGTGGGGTGTGAATGTTTATGTCAGGATTCTATTGCTGTTTTCAGAGAAATGAACGTATCTGTATCAGTCACTTGTTCAAAGGTTCACCTTAAGAACTGAGTCTTTATCAACAGTATTTCTGTGGGTGTTGGTTTTCCCCTAACACTGTCTGCAAACATCGCTGCTATTTACCTAGCCCTAGGTTTGGGTTTTCTGTGTCTGTGGCCTGCAGCTTTCCCCCTCACTAACCCAAGTACCCATGTCCTTTGGACAGCTCTGTGTTCTACATCAACTGTGTCATTGGTAGGATTTGTAAGGCTCATTTCTTTTGGCTCCCAAAATGACCTGACTAGAGATCAAGCTAAAAAAAAAAAATCTTCCCATGGAGTAAAAGTGTGGTGTGCCCAGTTGAATCACATTCATTGGCTGTTTCCCATCTTGTTCCTCCTTAAATACCTCCACCTCCTTACCAATTAAAAACTTACCAGTTCAGTGTTCTGTGATATTTTTTTCCTCACTTAGGTTTACAGATTTCATACCTAAAAGGCCATTTCCTTCGTGGAGACTTTATCTCCATCATGAGGACATCTTTTTTTTAAAGATTTTATTTATTTATTTGACAGAGAGAGACACAGCGAGAGAGGGAACACAAGCAGGGGGAGTGGGAGAGGGAGAAGCAGGCTCCCCGCAGAGGGAGCCTGCGGGACTCGATCCCAGGACCCTGGGATCATGACCTGAGCTGAAGGCAGTCGCTTAACCAACTGAGCCACCCAGGCGCCCCATCATGAGGACATCTTGACAGTAGGTCATGTTGGGGAAACTTGCTTGGAATCCCCAACTTTGATATGGATTTTATCTGCATTCCAAATTATAACCATTGAGCTTTCACATAGTTTTTGTTGGCAAAATCTAACTTTATTGAAAAAAGTAAACAACAATATCCAACTTTATTTAGAAAGCATTTGCACTACGTGAGCTTTTTAAAAATTTAAATTCAATTAATTAACATATAGTATATTATCAGTTTTAGAGGTAGAGTTCAGTGATTCATCAGTTGCATATAACATCCAGTGCTCATTACATCAAGTGCCCTCCTTAATGCCCATCACCCAGTTATCCACATCCCCTACCCACCTCCCCTCCAGCAACCCTGTTTGTTTCATATAGTTAAGAGTCTCTTATGGTTTGTCTCCTTCTCTGATTTCATCTTATTTTATTTTTCCCTCCTTTCCCCTATGATCCTCTATTTTGTTTCTTAAATTCCATATATGAGTGAAATCATATGATTGTCTTTCTCTGATTGACTTATTTCACTTAGCATAATACCCTCTAGTTCCATCCAGATTGTTGCAAATGGTAAGATTTCATTTTTTTGATGGCTGAGTAATATTCCATTGTATATATATACCACATCTTCTTTATCCATTCATCTGTTGATGGATATCTGGGCTTTTCCATAGTTTGGCTATTGTGGACATTGCTGCTATAAACATTGGGGTGCAGGTGCCCCTTTGGATCACTATGTTTATATCCTTTGAATAAATACCTAGTATGCACTACATGAGCTTTTAAGGAAATGGTATTATACAATATCTCCAGATTTTGTCACTGATGGTACTGATAGACACATGTTAATATCAGTAACCTCAAGTTCATATTTTTGCCTCAGTCTATCTACATGGGACATCCAGGTCACACTTTGTAAAGTTCCTCTTTCTTCCAGTATTTTGGCTTTACAAATGCCCATTCACCTTCTTGCTCATCGCAGTCACCATTGTGAGGATATCTCTGTCCATGCCCAAGGGGGGCTTCCTCTTGCTGTTCCTCAAACTGCCCATCCTTGAAGTGAGAGACAGGGCTGTGCTCTGTACTGAGAGGGGACCAGTATGTTCCTAGTTTTCATTGTACTTTGTCATCTTAGGCCCTGTAGCAGCTCCACAGGGGCCCAGAATCTTGCCAAATTCAAGACAGGCCAAGGGGCTCCTCAAGAAAAAGGCCCAGTTCCTCCCCTCTATTCTCATTTCTCTCCTCCCCACTCTGCCCCTCAAAACAAGATAGCATAAAACATCCTGTTCAGACCCAAACTGAAACCCTCATGCATATTTACCCATGCAGCATGTACCAGGGTTGATCAACCATCCTCAAACCATCCTGTTTCACCAACAGCCACCTATGAGCTTCAGATCAGATTTAGTGGTTCCCAGTCCATGGGGCACAGCTATGTGTCCCTGCCTCTCAATGGAGGATTTCTGTTCTTTTGAAGCAGCAGCATTAAGAAGATATAATTACTGAGTCTGTATTTGCCCTTGCCTTTGGGGCTTCTTGTGCACCCACTCAGTGGAGGGAGTTTCCTTCCAATGCATGGGAGAATGTCATGGAAGTCAGTGGGTTAATATATCACACACCACCCCCACCCCCACTTCACTTCACATTTTAATAAGGGGACTTTGAACATAATGTGTAGACTTTCAGGAATGATATTAATGACACTTTGGGGGGCCGGCGGGGGTGGTATTTTAGGATAGTTTGACCTTCCAGAAGCTCCCCAACCATATTGTGTGGAAGAAATCCTGCTAATTATGCCCATATGAAACTACTGGGGAAACTTGCTTCCTCTGAGACACAGGAGCAGTGTGGTGCAGAGGACAGTCACCAAATGCTTGCTTAGTGCATTTTGGGATCTGTGCTGAGACTTGGAAGCTCAAAGGCTCTTTGCCTTCCAGGAGTTGGCAGCATGGCAAAACAGACAAGCACACAGATAACTAACAAACTGCATCACCTCTGCAGAGCTCCTGGGCTCTGGAGGCAGATGGGGATTCAAATCCTGAATCTGCCTTACTATCTGTGTGTCCTCATGTCAGTCCAAGTCTCTGGTCTTAGGATGCCCAGCTATGAGATGGGGAATAAAACAGAGCCTGTCTTTTAGGGCTGTGATCAGAATTAGTGAGCACACGCCCAGAAAGTGTCTGATTTAAATCATTATCATTATAGAAATTGTCATGGGAGAAAAATTGAGGGAGGAATTAATTTGTAGAGAACTACAGAGAAGTGATGACATTTGAACCACGTCCCAAGGGTTCCATAGGATTTCATGTGATGGATGAGAAGGAGAGGGCAGTGTGCAGAAAGAGATGATAGCTAGAGCAAAGGCCTTTTGTTTCTTTAACAAATGTCATGCTTTGTGTCATGCTTCATCTGGTGCTCCTGCTTGACCCTTGCATTTGTCATTTGCTTTTTTCCTGTGTACATGTCTTGCCTTCTTCCTGGGTTTTAAATGCAGCACAGTGGAGTGGAACATGCCATGGGAGAGGAATTAGATCAAGTCCTGGCTTTGCTGTTTTCTAAGGCATGACCCTGACTTGTTGAAGGATATAATGATGAAGAACATGGTCTCTGGAACTGAGCTGCCTTGGCCCAGTCCCAGTTCTTTCATCAAGAGTGTTCATCTTTCTGCTCCTCCGTTTTCCCATCTGCTGAGTGGAGATGAGAACAGCACCTCCCTCAGGAGCTGGTGTGACGGTTAAATATCTGATTGTATGTTCAGCACTTAGAACAGGACCTGACACATAGTTCATGCCTTCTCACTGATATCTTCCAGTCATTTATCCACCCAATCATTCTTCTGCCTATCCACCCATCTATCCATACATCCATCCACCCACCCACCTAACCACTCACTCACCCACTGTTATACCCAACTGTCCATTCATCCATCAGTCCATCCTCCCAGTCATCTATCTGCCCATCAATCCATGATTTGATCCACCACCCACTCATCCATCGTCTCATCTACCTCATTTTATCCTGTTTCTTCCCATATCCCTCCATCAACCCATCCCTCTACTCACCTACCCACCCTTATACCCATCAATCTACCCATCAGCCCATCCAGCCCCCCATTCACTTGCCCATCCAACCATCCATTTGTCTATCCATCCATCCATCCTCCCAGTCATCTATCTGCCCATTCATCTACCACCACTCATCCATCCTCTCATCTATCTCATTTCATCTTATCCCATCCCCCATCCATCCAACAAGTGTTTATTGGAGATATATATATATATATATATATATATATATATATATATATTACTACCCATTGGATCTCACTATGTGCCACACATTGTGTTGAAGCATTTGCAAATAATATTTTATTTCACCAGACACGTGAAGTGGGCACTATTATCACACCTGTTTACAGATGAGGAAACCTTGCCCAAGATCATACATCCCAGAAGTGGTGAAGCTTAGGCTCAGACTCAGGCCATCTATCTCTGTTGCACTTGCCTTCAGTCCTTGCCTTTCTCTGTACACACAGAGGCTACAGCCTGACAGCAAAGACAAATGTGGAACAAGTAATTATGCAAACAGTAGGCACTCAATAATGTATTTATTGGATGTGTGCTCTCTGAGTGTTGGTTAAGAATGAAGATTCCTTTTCTGAGGAGAGAACCAGTTTGTAAAAATACCTACACCAAGTGCTGTTTTAAAAACCTCATCACCTCTTCTTTATCATTCATCTGTTGACAGACACTTAGGTTGTTGCAAGAATAATGCTGCAATGAACATGGGAGTACAGATATCTCTCTCAGATCCTGATTTCAGTTTTTTGGGATATATACCCAGAAGCGGGATTGCTGGATCATATAGTATTTTTATTTGTAATTTTTTGAGCAACTTTCATAGTGTTTTCCAAGAAGCCCCACCATTTTATATTCCTACCAACAGTGCACAAAGGTTCCAATTTCTCCCTATCCTCACCAACAGTTCTTATTTACAATGGAATATTCTTTAGCTTTAAAAAAGAAGGGATTCCTGCCATATGCAACAACATGGTTGAACTTGGGGGACATCAGGCTAAGTGAAATAACTCAATCATAGAAGGACAAATGGCACATGATTCCACTTATAAGTGGAATCTGAAATGGTCAAACTTTTAAGAGCAGATAGTAGAATGGTGGTTGCCAGGGGCTGGGAGAAGGAGAAATGGGAATTTGCTGTTCGATGGGTAGAAAGTGTCAGTTATGCAAGATGAGTAAGTTCTAGAGACCTGCTGTACCACACTTGCCTATAGTTAACAATACTGAATCGTACACTTAAAAATTTAAGAGGGTTGATCACATGTTATGCATTCTTACCACAAAAAAAGAAAAGAGAACCTTCCAGCCTCTGAATGGTCTAAAAACCACAGCTGTGGATCTCTGGGTCCGGAGGGACCCCAGGAGCCAGGCTGGTTTGGGGCTACCTCAGCGCACGCCCCTCAGTGCCTGCAGAGGCTGCGGGAAGCTGCCCAGCTGTGCACCATGACAAACTTCTCTCTGGCTGGGGATCGCATTTTCACCATCCTCCAGTCCCCGCTTGTCTGTGTTCGTTCCCACCACAAGGCATTTTTCACTCCTCTATAATTACCCAGGCTAATTAAATAAATTGATCTGCTGATGTACACTCCACAGTCATTTCTGTGGTGTAATTTGGCTTTAATAGAACCGCCGTTTGAGCGAGAGGAAATGAAAGCCCCGGGTAGAAGTGGGATCTTTTAATTTTCAAGAAAAATAATTTTTTTTCAGGGTTTTTGATTCCCTGCGTGTGTATAATGTATGCACTTGCTGTTAGAATTAACTGGGAAACAGCAGCTGTCTGGTCAGGAGAATAATTTGGGAGCCCTTTTGTCATGAGAAACTCAGACCGACTCTGAGTGTTGACAGGAAGCTCATAACTTTGGAGGCAAATGGGGCGTGAAGCATATTATTGGCTGTCTGGTGGCCAGAACATGGGTTCTTTCATCCGTGGGGATGTTCTGGTAAATGCTGTCTGCTCTAGATGATACATGGGGTGTGTCAAGCAGACCCATTCCAGAGATGGGGGTGAGGTGTTCTCAGGACTGGGTGATGGTTAAGGGTGTGGTGTTAGTCCAATACCATTTGGTTTTCATGTCACCTTTACCATTTGCTAGATGTGTGGATCTCTGAAAGTTTCTCTGTCTACTAGAACCTCAGTCACACTTCTGTAAAATGTAGCACCTTGCAGAATTGGGTTTGAAGAATAAATGAGCTCAGCAGACTGCCCCACACGTGAGGGTGCTATAGAAACATTATTCATGGTTGTACCAAAAGCCATCGCTTACCCACCCAGCATTTATTAAGCATCAGTCCTGAACCAGGTGCCTTGCTGTTGGGAGAAGTTGACCCAGACAACTCCAAGCCTTGTTAGGATGATAGTCTCTAAAGAGAGACAGCTGCCCTGATTCTGCCCAAATGGGAGTCAGGATCTTGACAGCATCAATTACACATTAGTGATTTATTTCACCTTACTATGTCCAGGCACTGCTCCAAGCACTTTATAGGTACTAGTTCAATAAATGTTAATAGTTGTTATCTGTTGAGTCCCATGCCAGAGCTTTGACATGCATGATGTCATTTTATCTTCCAACAACCCTCTAAGGTGTGTTCATTTATTATGTTCCCTTTAGAGATAAGGAAAGTGAGGCTCAGAGAAGTTAAGTGGTTAAGGTCACGTGGCTAGTGGGAGGGAAAGGCAGGACTTGAACTTAGGGGTGTCTGACACCATAGTTTCAACCATCTTGTCAAACTGCCATCAGTGGTGGGGTTCAGGGCGGGTCTCACAGCCTCTGGACTTTGTGTGACTAAATGCTATAATGGTGACAAAAGATTTTGTTGAAAATGGTTGAGGCTCTCCCCTCTGTGGAGACTTGTGTGCAATTTACTTCATACCTGTGAGCTTAGGAACTGATGAGAACCTCCACCTAATGTTGTGGAGGGAGGAAGTCAGCTTGCACCCCTTTATCTCCCAGGCTATAGGGACTCTATTTGCATGACCCTCATTATTTCTTTTGGTGGCATCGTTGTTGTTTTTGAGAACTCAGCCGTGATTACACTGTCATTATCAGTGCCTGGGCTTCTCCTGCAATAAGAATGGTATTGACTGTTTTATTTCTTCCTCCTTAAAAAGAAGGCAGCTTTATTGAAGTATACTTTGCATACTGTAAAATTCACTCATTGTAAGTGCACAATTCAGTGATCTTTAGTAAATTTACGGGGTTGTGCGACCATCACCACAATCCCATTTTAGGACATTTCTGTCAAGATATACCAGTGGCCAATAAGCACATGAAAAGATGCTTAACATCATTAGTCCATGAGGCAAATGCAAATCATTTTGTGGAACATAAGGAATAGCATGGAGGACATTAGGAGAAGGAAGGGAAAAATGAAGGGGGGGAATCAGAGGGAGAGACGAACCATGAGAGATTATGGACTCTGAGAAACAAACTGAGGGTTTTAGAGGGGAGGGGGGTGGGGGGATGGGTTAGCCCGGTGATGGGTATTAAGAAGGGCACGTACTGTATGGAGCACTGGGTGTTATATGAAAACAATGAATTGTGGATCACTACATCAAAAACTAATGATGTAATGTATGGTGACTAACATAACATAATAACACACACACACACACACACACACACTGAGGGGGTGCCTGGATGGCTCAGTTGGTTAAGCATCTGACTTCAGCTCAGGTCATGATCTCAGGGTCTTGAGATTGAGTTCTGCATAGGGCTCCCTGCTCAGAGGGGATTGTGCTTGTCCCTCTCCCTCTGCTGCCTCCCCTGCTTGTGCTCTCTCTCTCTCAAATAAATAAATAAAACCTTAAAAAAACACACACACTGAGATACCAGTAGGATGGCTGTAATGAAGAAGATGGACAATATCAAGTACTGTGAGGATTTGGAAAAATTGGAACCTCATACATTACTGATGGGAATGTAAAACAGTATAGTTGCTGTGGAAAACAGTCTGGTGTAAGAAAAAAAAAGTTTTGCATGTATTTACCATAAAACCCAGCGATTCCATACTTGGGTGTCTTTCTCCCAACTTTTTATCTCAAAAAATTTCAAACCTACAGGAAAGTTACAAACACAGTTCAATGAGTATCTATATACCCTCCATCAGTTGTTAAATACTTCCCCTTACTGGATTTCTCTCTCTCTCCCTTTACACATACAAACACATACACTTTTTATTAAGCTGAATTGTGAGTAAGTAGCAGATACTCTGACACTTCACCCTTGAATACTTGATCACATATATCACCTAAGATCCAGGGCATCTCCATGACCACAATTCAGTGATCACACTCAAGGAATTTAATGATGATATACTACTGTTATTTAATATACATTCCATAGTCAAGTTCCCCGATTGTCCTAATATTCTATATGGCTGCTTTAAAAAATCTAGCATCCAGTCAAAGACAATACATTACATTCAGTTTTCACATTTAAAAAAAAATTTTTTTTATTCTTATGTTAATCCCCATACATTACATCATTAGTTTTTGATGTAGTGTTCCATGATTCATTGTTTGTGCATAACACCCAGTGCTCCATGCAGAACGTGCCCTCCCCAATACCCATCACCAGGCTAACCCATCCTCCCACCCCCCTCCCCTCTAGAACCCTCAGTTTGTTTTTCAGAGTCCATCGTCTCTCATGGTTCGTCTACCCCCAGTTTTCACATTTCTAAAGACTTCTTTACTCTAAGGAAATTCCCAAGCCTTTGTGTGTGTATGTGAGAGAGAGAAAGAGCGAGAGAGAGGGAGTGTGTGTATGTGTGTATGCATATGTGTGTGAGTGGGTGTATGTATTTGTATATGCATGTGTGTGTGTGCATGTGCATGTGTGTGTGTGTTTTATGCCTTTCACATTTTTAAAATGTCCCAGGTCAGATGTTTGGCAGAACATCCAATTTGCAAATGCAGGATGGACTTACCTGATTTCTGCCTCCTGACTAGATTCAGGTGAGCCGTTTTTGGCAGGAGTACTACATTAGTGATGCTGTGTCCTTTTTGGTGCATCGCACCAAGATGTCATCATGTCAGCATGTGCCATCATTCATGATGTTAAGGGAGACACATTTTAAAAAAATTTTATTATGTTATGTTAATCATCATACATTACATCTTTAGTTTTTAAGGGAGACACATTTTAAAGTCACTTTGGTGAGAAGGGTCATTTCCTGCTGGAAACCCAGGCTGGAGATGGATTTCCCGTTGAGGAATAAAATGTCTTGTTGTATCCTGTGGATGGTTGAGCACTCCTGTGGGATGTCTGAGGATGCTGTGTGCTTGCTCATGCCCACTCTTGCATGGTTACATGAGGTGCTGGGGTACCAAGGTGAACAGACATGGCCCCTGCTCTCAAAGGGGCTAGCATCTGGATGGAGAAACTGCAGGACACATAATCCCAGAGCAGCATGATAAGTGCTGAGACTGAAGGTGTGCACAGGGTCAGACAGTTGAAAGAGTTGTGGGTGCTGATCCAGGTTGCGTTACTAATGATTACTGGCACTGGAGGATGAGTCTTTCTTTCTTGGTCAGACCCTTAGGACTGGCTTTGGATCTACCACCGTATCTCTCTCCCCACTGTTTTTCATTCTCTCTTTCTGCAGTCCAATCCAATCTTGGAAAGGGATAGACTTAATTACAACCCTGCCTGTATCACTTTTGGACTGTGTGACCTTAGGCAAACCCCAGTTTTCTCACGTGTAATGGATTTATAGTAGTACCTTCCCCACCAGGGCCACTGCACCCATTTAGTGAGGCAGGACATGTGGTGCAGGGCCTGGGGGAGGAGGGATCACTACATTTGAGCTATTATCATTGTTCTTTTTATCTCAAGCTGCCTTTCAGGCCTTATCCTCTGCACAAAGTGTGATCTGACCAGCCCCTTTATTCTGATGCCCTCTTTGTGTAGGACATCTCTTTTCTTTTTTTACAGCGTGCTGTCTTAGGTGCTGCCCTGCCCATAGGACAAACCTCAGGCAGTGTCATTGATTTTGAAAGTACCAGGGCAGGTTGGAAGGAGTGGAGACCCCAATCCCATCTCAGAAGAGCTTCTCAGACTCTTGTCACATGAGCCACTTGTCAGCATGAGCCAGGCAGCCATGGATAGTGTTGGCTTGGTTCTGGCAGCCTTCTTGGGAATGTCTCGCTCAGTTGCTGACCTAGATAGAAGGTCATTAAGGGCTCCGTGGGTCGGTTTGTGATCAGAAGAGATTGGAAGGGGTGTGTGTGTGTGTGTGTGTGTGTGTGTTTGAGAGAGAGAGAGAGAGAGATTGATTCAATACCAGGATCTTTTCAGCTCAGAAAAGTTGTACCCTTATTGCTTTTGACAACATCTAACTTAGATGAAATGGAATTTTCATTATTTTTCTCAAACTTGAGTCATTCCCTATATCACATAGGGCCCCAGCAGGAAACAGATGACATACTCATATTAGGATAATTTAAGGCAGCTTTAATAATGGGACACAGGTATGGCAAGGTATAAGGAAAGTGGGTCTAGAGAGGTGAGGGAAGGAGCGGTTGGTGGAATCCTGAAGGAAATTGATGTGTGGTGGCTTGGAGAGAGGATGGGGTATAATATCCCAACCTCCCTTCTTTCTCCCTCTGTTTGCGTTATTAAGAAGCCAGGGGGCAAGGGAGCCCCTTGGTGGCATTTACCAAGGTCCATTTCTGGGGCAGAGGGCAGAGTAGAGAAGGATGAAGGGTAGATCTTGGGGGACAAATGGGAGACATAGGTCATCTTTCCACACAATGTCTGTAAATTTTGTTGCATATATCCTCTCTACTTATTAACTGTTTGCTATTTTTTAAACCAATGTACTTTTTAATTTAATTATATCTATTTCAAAAAGAAATAACAAAAAAAAAATCACAACCAGTTTCATTAGCCATAAATGGAAGGTAACTGTAAAAACAAATATAAAAACAAAGCCATGTGTGATCCTAGCTAGGTACCTTTGGCAGCTCAAGGATCAGAGCCAGAGTTCAGCTGGGCTTAAACATGGAAACTGGCCAGAAAGAGATGTTAAGGACATTGCATTCACAGACAGACTTTCTCCTTGATGTAATTAGGAAGGTGGAAGGAGAGTCGGAAAAGGACTGAGTAGATTGGATAGTATCCCCCAAAAGGTGTGTTCAAGTCCTAACCCAAGGTACCTGAGAATGTGATCTTATTTGGAAATAAGGTCTTCTTTGTAAATGTAATTAAGTTAGGGATCTCTGGATGAGGTAATCTTGATTTAGTATGGGCCCTAAATCCAATGATTGGTGTCCTTATAAGAGGAAGGAGAAGGAGATTTGAGACACAGACACACAGAAGGAAAGGCCCTGTGAAGACCGAGGCAGAGAGTGGAGCAATGTGTCTGTAAGCCAAGAGATGCCAAAAATTGCCAGCAGCTAGAAGGGAGGCATGGAATGGATTCTCCCTCAGAGACTGCAGAGGGAACAAATCCTGCTGACACCTTGATTTTGGATTTCTGGTCTCCAGAACTGCGAGAGAATATATTTCTATTGTTTTAAGCCAATGAGTTTGTGGCAATTTGTTATGACAACAGTAAGAAACTCTATAGGGACTAGCTCTCATTGCAACTCAATGTCATTTAATGCCATGCTCATGTCTCCTTAAGATGACCTTCATAGGGGCGCTGGGTGGCTCAGTCATTAAGCATCTGCCTTCAGCTCAGGTCATGATCCCAGGGTCCTGAGATCGAACCCCACATCGGGCTCCCTGCTCCACGGGAAGCCTGCTTCTCCCTTTCCCACTCCCCCTGCTTGTGTTCTCTCTCTCACTGTGTCTCTCTCTGTCAAATAAATAAATGAAATCTTTAAAAAAAAAAAAAGATCACCTTCATAAAGTCCTCTCTAGGACCAGTGGTTGAATGTGCCCTATGCTTTTGGGAAAGAATGGATTTGGATCATCAGTTTCTCTAGAGCAGGACTTTTGTCTCTTTGTTATGTCCCCAGTTCCCAGCGTGGTATCAGGCACAAAGTAACCATGCTGAACACACTTGAGTGTTGAATGGATGAATGGACACCAAAAGGAAACTAGTGGTATCAGTCAAAGTTATGGTTGAACATGACAAACTGAACAAGTACTAGAAGATGAATTCAAAGACTGTGGTCTGGATTTCCTTAGAAATCACTAGACTTGTTGAGGAGAAAATTGAGTGGCTTGATTACACTGATGCTGTCTAGAGGTCACCATCGTTGCCTTCATCACCAGTGGTAATAATGATAGCTGATATTTATCGAGTGCTTGCTTTGTTACTAGACATCGTCTAACTGCCTTACGTGCATTATCTCATTCATGCTTCACTGGTATCTGATGAAGTAGATCCTATTACTTATTACCATCTAACAGATGAAGTAACTCAGGCTATGGTTTTAGTAATTTGCACGAGGCCACACAACTCAAAAGTAGTGCAATGTGGGTAGTCTGACCCCAGAGCCTGTGCTTTTTTAGCACCATGCTCTGCTACCATCCATGAGCATTTATCGTGCATCTCTTGGGTGGCTATCTAAGCTCTTCCCTTTTCTGGGAACTTCACCTCCCAGCCATTGCCACAGGATCCAGTGGTTGGCTTCCCAGCAGCCAATTCTATTCTATGTGGTCATGTTCCTTGACCATAGCTGATTGGTCCAGGGATGAGCACCTGACCAGTCAGGGACTCTACCAGTGATTTAGAATTGGGACTGAGAAAGAGGAGCTGTATCTTACTCTTGAGTTGTAGGCAGGTGCTGAGTAGCCATGGTTTCTGTGTTGTAGGTGAAAAAACAGAAGAAACCAGTTACAGGGAGAGAGAAGAATGAGGCAATGTTCAGATCTGAGAGAGAACTTCTGAATTCCTCCCTCACAGAAGTGCCTATGAGCCCCCTGGGATCTTGTGAAAATGGACCGCGCCCTAGTTTTTTGTTCCAGCCCAGTCTTAAGGTCTGGCAGCGTCCGTGTCCTTGGATTCTGTCAGACACAGGGCACGTCTGTATCCTCAGCTGCAACTGCCACTTTTCTATAAGCTACCACAGGGGATTTCTATTCCTTGAAGTCAAGATTCCCAACCACAATGTAGTTGGTGGGAGTCCTGTGCTGGAGTCAGGTACCCACAGCTTTTGTCTCAGGACACAATAATTATTTATATGTATCCCCCCAACTAGATTCCAGAGACCGTGTCATGGACTTCTTGCCGCCAGGTTGTGTCCTGTTCATCACTGTGTCCCCTGCACCTAGCACATAGGTAGCATTCAAGACAGGTTTGTTGAGTGAATGAAAGAAAGAGCATCACATGGGTTGCCTTAGTCCCGAGGGCAGGTCTCAGCTCCAGCAATGACTTTCAAGCTTAGTTTCTTACCTTATAAAATTATTACTTCATTTGTTATAGGATTGCTGTTGAGACTTTGATCTGTTACATTTCTCAGCATCCTGTGTCTTTACTGTTCAGCACTAAGAAAGATTTCTTTGCTTGCTTATATTTCTATTTTGGCTTTGCCTAATAGGAAACTTACAGCCCAATTTGTGGTTTACTCAGTGATTGAGTGCAACTTCATGGGTCTCATTCTACCCTCTGTTCTTGACTTATTTCATTTTTAATTTTTTCTTGTTTCTTACTTAATATGTATTTTTTCATCTGTTCTTTAAATGCTGTTTGAAATCCTTGATGGAATGAGATGATATAAACTCCATAAAATGACAATAAGTAATAATAATAATGAGTTTAGAACACATTACAAATTGTTAGAGGACTTGGTTGGTTTCCTAGGATGGTCACAAACTGAGTGGCTTAAACAACAGATATTTATTGTCTCACAGTTCTGGATGCTGGAAGTCTGAGATCACAGTGTTGTCGGGGTCATGAGGGAGAATCTGTTCCATGCCTCTTCCCTAGCTCTGGTGGCTTGCTGACAATCTTTGGCATTCCTTGACTATAGACGCATCACCCTGATCTCTGCCTTCGTTGTCCCATGTCATTCTCTCTGTGTGCTTGTCTGTCTCCAAGTTTCCTCTTTTTATCAAAACATCAGTCATACTAAATTAGAGCCCACTCCACTCCAGTATGATCCCATCTAAACTAATTATGTCTGCAATGACCCTATTTTCAAATAAGGTTACATTCTGAGGTACTGGGGGTTAGGACTTCAAACCACGAATTTGTGGGGTGGGGGGACACAATTCAACCCCTAACAAGGATCTTGAGTAAACAATTTCTTTTTTTTTTTTTAAGATTTTATTTATTTATTTGACAGAGGCAGAGAGAGAGCACAAGTAGGCAGAGGGAGAGGGAGAAGCAGGCTCTCCACTGAGCAGGGAGCCGGACGTGGGGCTAGATCCCAGGACCCCAGGATCATGACCTGAGCTGAAGGCAGCCGCTTAACCGACTGAGCCACCCAGGCGCCCCTTGAGTAAACAATTTCCTCTCTGGGCCTCAGTTTTCTCACCTGTAAAATGGGGATGCTGGAATGGATGATATCTAAGGGGTTTTCAGTTCTCACATTTGATGTTTTTTGAATATTCTCTGTGCCTCCTACAGAGTCATTGTTCCAGTGGGAAAGCAATCTAAAAAATAAATTTACCTTAAAGGTTAGTAAGATGATCTCTCATGGGTATCTGCCTGTTCACAGGACTCTGCAGGGATGGAGTAACTACTGTCCTGCAGAACAAAATACTCGTTTGGGGGCAGGGGCAGTTGTGGATGTTGCCCCGTTGCCTCCTATTCATTCCACATCTGCAGCTGCCTACTCCGTCTGCATACGCGGCAGGCCTAGGGAGGGCTCCACCTGGCCAGCTCTCTGTTCTGCTGGCATGCTGTGGGAAGGCCGGAGGGCAAGTGATAATTAGAGGACAGACCCCCTCCTGAGATCAGTGCTATAGACTTGAGGGGCCCTCTGCTTGGGGAGCCAAGCAGCTCTGTCTGTTTTCTGCGTTCTGTAGCTCGATACTGAATGCACAAGTATTTTCCTGTGGGATGAAATGTGCTGGGCTAGCTGGCTTGCCAGGAGCTTTCCCTTGGGCTGGGCACACGCATGTCTCCCACCTGCACAGGTATTGGGAGAGAGTGCATCCCTCTTTGTGTCAGTAATCAACTTTGTGCTGCCCTGGACTAGGTCTGATGCCCTGAATGAGTTAAAAATCTGGATGTCTGCCCACACTTCCCCCAAGAATGGTGTGGTGAGTTAGAATCTCCTCTGTCTGCAAACCACAAAAGCTACTGTGACTAATGTGAGCAAGAAAGGGGGCTTATTGGGAGGATGTAGGGGAACTCGCAGGGTTGAAGGGAAGGCTGGAGAACCAGATAGCTCCAGAAGATCTCAACAGCTGATATTTTATCAACAGATAATGAAATTAATGGAAACATTCCATCTTTGCTGTCCCAGCTCAATTTAGGAAAGAGTATGATTGGCTGAGTTTATATCATGAGTCTACTTCCCCAGTAGTACAAACACTTCAAAGGAAGATCTACTGGGAGAAACATCCAGAGCCCTTTTTGGCTTCTGCAGTGAAGAGGTGTGTACCCTGACTGATAGCCATACCAAGACTGCACAGAGTGCAGAGAAAGGCCAGCAGCTAACACAGAATGCTTACTGTATGTAGAGCGCTCTGTATCCGTGGTTTTACTTAACCCCCACCACAATCCTGTGGCTCTATTATCTTTTCAGGTTTAGAGATTTAGAGGAAATGGAGGCTCGGGGAGGGGTTATATGTTTTACCTAAGGTCACCCTGTGGGTCAAAGGCAGGGTTGGGATTTGAACCCAAGTCTGTCCAGGTCCAGCAATATTGCTCTTCTTGGTGATGTGCTCCTGTCTCTTGATGCTGCCAATTTGCCCAACATGGTGAAAAAGAAGAGCTATAAACATGAGTACAGTTTGATCAGGGATCCCAGCAGTTCTTGGCCTCAGAAATAGGTTAAGGAATGGGCCAACTGGGTAGCTGCCCAGAAGGCCAGGTTATAAAACAGCCCCAGAGGTATTACTAGAAGGAAAATAGCCTTGTTCTTTTGTCCATCATTTCTCCTGTAAAAGGGGCTGTGAGGGACTAGAAAGGATATACTTTGACTAACTGCTTGGGGGTGAGGCAGGGGCAGATGAGTAATTTGCAGGGCCTGCAAAATAAAATGCGAGGCCTCTTCTTAAAAAATTAAGAATTTCAGGGGACGCCTGGGTGGCTCAGTCATTGGGCATCTGCCTTCGGCTCATGTCACGATCCCAGGGTCCTGGGATCGAGCCCTGCATTGGGCTCCTTGCTCAGCAGGGAACCTGCTTCTCCTCTCCCACTCCTCCTGCTTGTGCTCCCTCTCTCTGTGTCTCTCTCTATCAAGTATATAAATAAAATCTTTTAAAAAAAATTAAGAATTTCAAGGTGGCAACAGCAGAGCATCGAGTGTGGAGCCCTTTGTAACTGTACAGGTTTTACACCAGCAAGGCTGGCTCCAGGTTGGAATGCAGGTAAATGGTGGCCAAACTCTTGGCCAAGAAGGCAATCCTAGTTACCTGCGGGCTCCTCTGCTTTGTGCCAGGTTGTTTTCTTCCTTAGTCTGCACACAGGTGAGTCACTCTCAGGTGAGCCTGAATGTGTTCACACAGAGTTAGAGAGGCCACTGAGGCACAGAAAAGGTACTTCTGGGGCTGCAGGATGGGCCTCTATACAACACACAGTTCATGAATGACCACAGAAATCATCTGACCATTCTGAGAATAGTTTCAACAGCAGATGGATAATGCCAAGGTAGCATTTCATTAGCAGGGCTAGTAAAGACACCACCACAGTTAATATCTCAGTTAATATTGAAAATCTACTATGTGCAGGTACGTTTCATAAGTTATCTTGTTTAATTTTGTCCTCCCTCTAAAGCTTCAGACATGAGAGACTTTCAGTTCCTTAAAGGTGCCATGGAATTCAGGACTTCCACATGGCTTCTTTCCTCTGTCTGGAACATTCTTCCCTTTTTTCCCTTGCCTGGAAAATTCCTCATTCTTTGGGTCTCAGCTGATCTGACCTTTCCCAACCCTCACGACCAGGGTTGTACTTCTGAGTTGTGGCTCCTCTTGTACACAAGGGCCCTATCCATCTAATTGCTATTTCACCAGGACTATAAGAAGCAGGGGTATCTCCCTTGGGCTGCAAGGGACTCCCAAGGTACTTCAGCTCTTGGCTGCTTTGATGAGTCTGTCTACTCATTTCTGTGCCAAGGTGTTTGCTCGAGTGGGCCACACATGCCGAGAGAGCTCTCCCCTGGAATCACAGCTCTCAAATTATCTCCTTTGCCATCCTGGTAGGAGCCTTCATCTAGAGTCCACAATTGAACTCACAACTGAATTGTTGGTTTTTCCAAGAGAAGGAAAAATCAACTTAGAGCTGGTAGTTCTTCCTTCCCTCCCTCAGGAATTCCCCGACTCAGGATACCAGAAGTGGAAACCAGCCGCCTGATCCCTTTAATTAGGAAGGCATTGGAAGATGTTTTGAAAAATGTCAGTGCTCAGTTGCCTATAACCTCATTGATTTTTAAGTTTCCTTCACCTTTTTTAGGGATAATTCCTCTTAGAAGTTCCGGCTGAGTGCTAGGTTTTACTTGAATTTGTGCTGGTTCGAGATCTGAATGTACCAGTAAGCCTCTAGGGTGAACAGGGAGAGCACAGAGCCATTGTGTTTTTTTTTCCCTTCCCTCTCTTGACAACTGAAAAGTTGTGCAGCTGTCACTCATTTTCTAGGAAAAAAACCAAACCAGTTGCTGATTGACTTGGCAACACCTAGAAAATATTCTAGTTCCAATTATAGGCTGCCAACGGCAAGTTTGGTCTTGGCCAAGGAACCGGCTTCTTTGGCCCCCAGTGCCAAGGGTCTGGCAATAGGACCAGCATTTTATGTTCCTAGAGAAGGTTTTGTTCCACATGATGGTAGTTCATTCTCTATCTAAAAATATCTCCCCAATGAATCCTTGAAATTCTACTTTTTGGAACTCACTCCCTTGTACCAAGCATTCAGGTTCTCCAGGCATCTTTGGAATCCTTTGGTACTTACTTCCTATTAGGAAGCTCCAACTGGCTATAAAAAACTCCAAAGAGTGAGCCTACTCCATGTCAGCATCCTCACTAAAAACCCTATGAGGTAGATATTGCTTTTCAGTGGGGAGATGGAGGCCCAGAGAGGGCAATTAACTTGCTTAGGCAACTGGTAAGTGGCAGAGTTGGGTTTTGAACCCAGTCAATCAAATGCTACTTCCTGAGTTCCCTCCATTATGCCATGTTGACTGATGGGGGTCACATAAGAAGCCGGGGAGATGCCAAGGAAGAGGGAGCTTCATTTGGATTGTGTTGGTTTGGGTCCCTCAAAAAGCAGATTCTCTGATGAGGATTTAGGTGAAGGATTTATTTAGAGTGATCTCATGATGAGAGAGAGGGAAGAGGGATGCGGAAGGAAGGAAGGTGTAAGCTAATGGTGCTCAGTCAGTGGGGCTCTGGAGGGGGAGCAGGTGACACAGAACACCCCTAAGAGTTTTCCAACTGAGGTCCACTCGTTCTCATCTCTCACTGGTTGAGGGCCACTCTAGGGCACTCTCTACAACTCCCAGCCTGTCCAGGACACAGGCTGAACATTCTCCTGTGGCTGGAGCATTCTCCCAGATGCAGGTGCGTGGCTTAGGGATCTGCCGGTATTGGAGGGAGCTGTCACCTGAAGCTTCTGGTGACTGCTGAGGTTGCCTGAGGGGTATGGGTTTCAAGCACATCTGCTACAAGGACAGGAGGGAAGAAAGAACTCAGAGTGAAATCAATAATGTCTTTGGAGTATTAGATTCTGGCAAACCCTCCCTAATGGATGCTCCTACAATATTTCAAATCTTATACTAGGAATAATAACAGTCCTATCTAACATCTATTAAATGCCTGCTCTGTGCCAAACATCGTGCTAAATAGTTACATACGTTATTTCTGTCAATTTTCTTGACCACCCCAAGAGTTAGAGACTATTAATATCTTGATGTTGTGGTTAAGCAGGGTCCCACATATAGAAAGTAGCACAGCAGGGTCTAAAATTTGGATCCGTTTGTTTCCTTAGTTGTAATACTTAACCTCCAGTCTAGTGAGGTTTAAATCAATCTGAAACAAGGAGGTGTTGTTTTCTTTTTTTTTTTTACACTTGCTTTTTGACAGAGCCCTGGACAACAAGATCCACACCTCACTCATTTGACCTTGGGTTATAGGAGTTTCCCATTTCTTATTCCAATGAGATGTTATGGGTTTCATGAGCGTCCTTCTAAAGCAAGGAGGATCATTAAATGAGAAAGGTGGCCACAATCAGAGAGACCCACATGAGCTCCAACTAGTAACAAATCAGGTCAGACCATTAGATTTGTCATAAACGTATGACAGATGGTAATTCCCTGGTCTCATACCCAACCTCTGGGAGTTATCTGTTTGAATGATGTCACTGCATAATGTTTGAAGCTGCTAATGTGATTATATTGAATCATTGGAGAAACATGAGGCTTGAACAGATTTCATAATAACTTTCTTTACGCTTGTGACTGCATTTTCATCTCAGCTCTGTTCTTGTACAAGGAAAACGTCCCAATTTCTTCTCCTTTGCTGTTGCAATATTAATGCTGATAAGAATTGCTTTGCAATATGGAGGTAACTGACCGATGTGGGTTTGCGTTCCCCACTTCCTTCCTTGTTCTTCTTGAGTAAAGAGTAATAAATAGCCTACCTTTACAGCAAGGGAAAATAACATCTATTTAGAAGAACTTTAGATGAAAGTATGTTTCCTTCGTATTAGGTAATCTAATTCGGCTGCTCTTGCTTAGCTTTTATCTCCAGTGATTTAATGAGCTGCAGTACATGGTTTTGTAAAACTCTCACCATCATGCACGTTTCTGAGCTCTGTTTAAGAGACGAAAGCACAAATGCCATCCTTCAAAGAATTCTGGCCCTCAAAGGAGGCAGGAAGAGGTTGGCCCTTGGTGGTATGGTTTCATGGGGACCTCTCTAAGGAGGAGGTCTTAGCATGGATTCCTTTCCTTTAAATATAATCCCAGGATCTTCTGGGCTCTCCTTGTCCAATCCTGACCTCCACGCATGCTCTCTTGTCAAGAAAGGCCATCCCATCTCAATGCATTCCAGTTTTTACGTAATATGAGCCAGGAGGAGTTCCTTAGCCTCTACCCTTAATTCTTTCTGCTGTAACTTCAGTTTATGTTTTTTGCATATTCTCAAGAGCATTGAAGAAGTAAAGAACACAGGTTTTTTACAATTTTAAGTGAACAACATTTCCATCTGTATCCCAGCCCTCTTTATCCTCATGAGGTCTATAAAGATCCTTGGAATAACCGGCGATAGGCACCTGACAGATGTGCTTCCCCTGATCACCAGCATTTACAGAGGACTGACATAGTGCCAGACACTGTACTAAAGTGCCTTCATGCATGGCTTCATCCAACACTGTGGACACTCTTATGGTACATGCTGTGATCCTCCCCTTTTATAAGGAGGGAAACTGAGGCACAGAATTGTTCAGGAATACACCTACATGTTTATACATTTAGAAAGTGCTAATGCTGAAGGGTGCCTGGGTGGTTCAGTTGGTTAGGTTTCCGACTCTTGATCTCAGCTCAGGTCTTGATCTCAGGGTCGTGGCTTTGGGCCCTGTTTTGGACTCCAAGCTGAGTGTGAAACCTACTTCAAAAAAAAAGTACTAATGCTGAGAATCCATGCTCCTAACCTTGTGGCAAAATCCCTCCCTGAACCCCCATCCCTGTAAGCTGGGTGAAACTACTTCTGAACCCTTTAAAAGAACTACAGATATTTTCAAGAGCACACCTAGATAAACAGGTGGGCCTCAGTCAGAACACTGTGTCTGGTTGGAGTCACCCTTTTCCTTCCCTAATATCTTACCTTCTCTTCTAATAAGGGATGTAGTCCTGCTCTCTAGAAGCTGTTCTTTTATTTTTTATTTTTTATTTTTTAAAGATTTTATTTATTTATTTGTCAGAGAGATAGAGAGCACAAGTAGGCAGAGAAGCAGGCAGAGGGAGATGGAGAAGCAGGCTCCCCGCCAAGCAGGGAGCCCGCTGCGGGACTCGATCCCGGGACTCCAGGATCATGACCTGAGCCGAAGGCAGCCGCTTAACTGACTGAGCCACCCAGGCGCCCTAGAAGCTGTTCTTTTAAATAATAAAATATAGATGGCTGTAAATATGAGGAAAAGCAGCATGACAGGATCATGGGCAGTTCGGAATAGTTTCCTATCAGTGCAACCCTGAACTTGGATATGGTTTCCTCCTCTGAGCTTCACTTTATGCATTCATTCCATTTATTGAACACTTACTACATGCTGGACACTGTTATACATGCTAAGGAGATAGCAGGGAACAAAATGATAAAAATACTGCTCTGTAGGCCTTCAGCTTCATCTCAGAGCTTCTGGGTGCACTCCTGCCCACTTTGAGAATCTGGACTCTACAGGTCACACACACTCCCAGGGTCACTTCTGCAGAATGTGGAGATGGACCAGCTGTGTTCTCTCTATTCAACACAGCCTAGCCATGGAGAACCAGATCTGCAACAGACCAAGTCCTGAGTTCAAGATTGAGAGAGAACTTTCATGAGTTTCTATTTTCTTTCCCTTTTCTTAGTTATTCAAATATTTGAGTACCTCCTTTGTATCAGATGCTATGAACTATGGATGCCATGAACTGGGAAAAGACACTGCCTGGGGCAAAGACAGCTAATTCAGCTCCCGATCCATCATTCCCTTCTTATCTGCTGCTAACTTCTTATCAGTCCCCTTGCCCCCCAATTTTTAGTGGGCACATGACTTCCCAGGATCAAGACCACATTCATTATGTGCTATTATGGGCTGTATTGTGTCTCTCCAAATCCTTAAGTTGAAGCTCTACTCCCAGCATCTCAGTATGTGACTATGTTGGGAGATAGGACCTTTAAGGTTGCCATTAGGATGGACCCTAATCCAATATGACTGGTGTCCTTATAAGAGGAGGAAATTTGGATGCACAGAGAGACACCAAGGATGCATGCGGAAGAAAGAGGCCAACATGAGGACACATTGAGAAGGTGGCCATCTGCAAGCCAAGGAGAGAGGCCTCAGAAGAAAGCAAACCTGCCAGTCCTTGATCTCAGCCCTCCAGAATTGTGAGAAAATACCTTTCTGTTATTTAATCTACCCCATCTGTGGCACTATGTTATGGCAACCCTAGAAAACAAATACATCTCCCTCCTTTGCAGCCAGGCATGGTCATGCAGCTAAGTTCTGGTTGAGGGGATATGAGCAGCGGAGTGTGTGCACATCCTGGATGGTTTATGTAAAAGGAGGGCATATCCTGATCTTCTCCCTTTGTCCCATCCTTCTCATGGAAGGTAGGCTTGCTCATGATCCATCTTGGCCACATGGCAAGGGTTTTTGGGAATTTGGGGAAGGAGCCCAACCCTTATGTCACATTGGTCATGGACTGCTCTTATGTGAGAGAAAAACTTCTATCATATTTAATTCACTGTTATTTGGGCCTGTGTGACCTCCTTCAGTGTAAATTGGAGTTCACAGTAGGTTGGTGAAATGGGAAGCTTCTCACCAGGAAAATTTTCCTTCCCACCTTGAACACAGCTATACAGCTTTTCTCATGGCATGTTTTTAATGGATTAAACAGCAAGTACTGCTGTCCAGAGAAGGGGACACATCTGTCAAGATAAAGCTTCATAATAAGGCTTTGGCATTACTTGTGGGGGCCTGTTTTTGCAGCTTCAAGGTGTCACGGCATGCACAGTTTCCTGGGTCAGAGAGACACATATCCACAATTTTAGATAGGTAGTAACCTGTGTCTCATGTGATAAAGAGATAAAGATGCCTGGGGTTTGAGAGGAAGGAGATATCAGCTTTACCTAGGGAGGTCAGGGAAGTCTTCCTGGCAGTGGGGACCTTTGAGCCAGTCCTTGAAGGACAGACAGAGTTTGGATGTGCAGAGAATGTGAGGAGGAATTCCAGGTGAAGGGAACTGTGTGAGCAAAGACACAAGTGTGAGGAAGGATGGAGTTTTGTATGAGGAGCAGTGAGCAAGTTTAACTGGATAAAACACAATGTGTGTGAAGGGGGAAGTCAAAATGAACTGCTCTTGTAGGCATTCAGCCTCTTGGAGTGGCTATGGGTTAGGCTAAGAGGTTTTGAATGCTGGAGGGATAAACTGGTACTTACTCCAGAAGGGAAAAGGAGGTCTCTGAACATGTTTTAACACAGGAGTGGTAAGAACCAGACTTTAGGAGATGTGATTTATCAGTGCTGTATGGGAGATTAGGGCTTGGCAAACTATAGCCTGCTCTATGAATCCTGCCCACAGCCTGTTTATGTATGTCTGTGAGATAAAAGGGCTTTTACATTTTTTAGAGTTGAATAAAAAAAAAGAATGATATTTTGTGACATGTGGAAATTATATGAAATTTAAATTTTGGTGCCCATAAATGAAGTTTTGAATTCTGCCAGTAAAAATTTTATGGAAATGTGTTTTCTTTCTTGTTACATAAGCACCACTGTCATATACTCAGTTTTGCCTCTTGGCCCACAAAACCTAAAATATTTACTCTCTGGCCTTTACAGAAGAAGTTTACAAATTCTTGGAATAGATGACAGAGAGCCCAGTCGGGAATTACAGAGGGGTGGCCATTCTGAGAGACCCAGTGGTCCCCAGTCTGTGTCCTGTGGTAAAAACAGATTTTAAATGGGAAAAGAGGATTTTGTAGTGTATGTGTCTTCTGAATGTTCAGTTACATAGAATTAAACAGATCTTATTACAGGACTTCTCATAGCCTTTACCATGTTAATGTTCATTGTGACTCTTTGAGAAGAGCATACAGCATGCAGTTTTTCCCAAAGTTAATTGACCATGGAATCCCCTTTCCAGCAACTAGTGTTTTGGGGAACATAGTTTGGGAAATGTTGGTCTAGGGAGAGCCCATAGGTATGGAAAAAAGGGTGTGGATGTGGCCAAGGAGTGTGGCCATCGAATCTCCAGGACACAGGGGAGGAGCAAGAGTCAAGAAGGACCCCCAGGCTTCCAGCCTGAGATTCTGGGGCTGCTGACAGTGACAGTGATGGGGGAGGGATGGGGGTTTCTGCATGTTGCAGAAACACATTTTCAGTAGGACCAGGATGCAGATACTGGCTGCATTTCCCAGGGGAGGGTGGGTGGGGAGAGGGAGGGGAGGGACGTGGGTGGGGAGAGGGAGGGGAGGACTGTGTGAGGCATGTATGTGGAGACCCCTGCCATGATCCTTATCTGTAAAATGGGCTAACAAGAGTTCCCAACATTCAGTGTTGTGAGGGCTAAAAATAAGAACACATGTAAAGTGCTTAGCATATAGAGCCAGACAAATACTAGTAAGGATACAAATAATACTAATACTAATACTATAATATCCACTATGTAGTAAGAACCAGTCATGTGTCAGGCACTGTGCCAGGGATCAGCAAACTTCTCCTGTACAGGGCCAGATAGTAAATACCTTCAGCTTTGCAGGCCATATGGTCTCATCTTATCTACTCAAGCCTGTCATAGTAATACCGTGGCAGTCTCAGGCAATCTGTAACTGAGGGGCATGGCGGTTCTAAAGCCTTATTTGCAAAAACAAGCAGAATTTCGTCTGCCAGCTGTAGTTTCACACCCCTGCATTATGCTAAGCAGTTCAATGTACTGGAGTTGGACTCACTCAAAGCCCACGACTGCCCTTTGGGGTGGAACTTCCTCTGCTGGCCAGGTAACTTGTCCAGCAGTTGGCCAGGAGCGGTGACAGCTTGGCGGGAGCCCAGGCAAGTTGACTCCAAGAGCACTGTCTTTTGTTGTTGTTGTTGTTGATTTGTTTACTTTTTGCATGTTGTAACAATATCAATTTATCATTTTCCCAACACTACCAGCTTATAATACACTTTATTGTCTATTTCATCAAGAGCATACTCTTAACTCACATATTTATTACTCTTGCTCAAAATCTTACCTGCTACTGTTTTGTTGCTGCTGCTATTTCCAGCAGATGGTTGTAAGTTTAGGTGAGGGGATCATGGGGCTGGGAGTTACCTGCATGGCTGTATTCTTGGCTGCATTTCCCAGGGGAGGGTGCGTAGAGGATGGGGCACCTTCACTGATGAGAATGCTGGGAGAAGAATCAGGGCTGGAGACCAGGGATGAGCAGGCAGGATGTTGGTAGGAGAGTTGGCAATGCCAAGGGTGGAAGGGCGGGGAGGCGTTTTAAGAAAGAAGGGATGGTCCACAGACTAAATGTTGCAGAAACACATTTTCAGTAGGACCAGGATCTCTAAGATGCTAGTGAATTTGCTAATGGTGGTCTCCAGTTGTAGCAGATGGTGCAGGCACCCCACTCTCATCCTCTTGGTACTCACCATTCTGGCCCATTCTAGTGGGATTCTTCGGCAGCACCCAAGACTCTCCTTCTTCCCAAGCACAAGGTAGACAGGAAGTGCCAGGAATAATGCCCCCAGAGCAGCTCTCAGCCAGCGGTGTTGTGTCTTGTCGGGAGAGCAGGTAACTCTGAGACATGTTCTGCATTATCTCCCTGAGTTCCCCCACTTGAATCCCAGTTGCCTACATTGGTAGCCTGCTTGATGACATACCTGTACTGGCTTCTTTCCCTTCCCTTCCTCCCTTCTCCACTCTGGGATCACTTGTACGTTTGTCTCACGATCGGCTTCTGGAGGAACCTGTAATCATCTAGAGAACAACATCAGGAAAGAGGCTGGGAGTCTATCACTCAATCATGCAGTTGTAATTCTTTTTTTTTTAAGATTTTATTTATTTGAAAAGAGCAAGAAGAAATGGGAAAAAAAAGATTTTGTTTATTTGAGAGAGAGAGCAGAGAGAGAGAGAGAGAAAGCATGCACACATAAGGGGGGGAGGGGCAAAAGGAGAGGGAGAAGCAGACTCCCCACTGAGCAGGGAGCCTGAGGCAGGGCTCAATCCCAGGACCCCTGGGATCATGACTGAACCTAAGGCAGACTCTTAAGTGACTGAGCCACCCAGGTGCCCCATACTGTCGCAAATATTGACTGAGCACCTGTTGTGTCTGTCAATCATAGGGATAGACCCTGGGGATACAAGAGTGAATAAGTGTCATGATGCCTACATTCATCAATCCCATGGGACCCACAGACTGGTGGGTGTGTTGGAGACATACTCATAAAACCCATGAAATAGCTACAAGGAGTAGAGTAAATGCCTAAAGAAAGCTGCAGAGTGCGGGGGTGGGGGTGGAGGTCATGAAGGCCTCTCTGGGATGGATTCCCAAGACTGAGACCTGAAGGATGAGAAGGAGACAGTCAGGCAAAGTGCAAGGGGAAGACCATTTGAGCTGAAGGAACAGAAAGCACAAAGCTGCTAAGGCCAGAGAGAGCTTAGTGAGAAGAAGGAATAGGGAGAAAGCCAGTGTGGACTAGAGAGAGGGAGAAGGAAAGGGAGGGAGAAGGAAAGACAAGGAGCCAGGAGAGAAAGTGGGAGGGAGAGGGAGGCAGGCAGGGAGGGGGGGAGGGAGGGAGACAGGGAGGGAGACCCTGGGACTGAATCCTAACAGAGAGGGGGCTGTTGATGGTAGGGCCTCTCCAGTCATAGTCCCAGTCTCTGGTGAGGTTTGCAGCCCTGGGGAGGACTTAGCACTCATCAGAGGGAGCGCAGGATGGACCTTCTGTCTCCCAACTTGTCAACAAGTGCTCCTAACTCTGACTCTTAGCAGCCAAGGAAAATAAATATGCAAAAGAGACTTTTGAAACATCCAGGGAACATTTTAAATGCAAGTTTAAAACACAATTACAGGGTCAACATGCTTTCTCTTGAGAACAGTTTTCCATTTGGAACCTTTTCTTACTTCTCACTAATAGGAACCCATTCAGGAAATTTTCCTTTCTCTCTTTCTTTCTTTCTTTCTTTTTTTTTAAAAGACTCATTTTAAAGCACAATGACCTTTACATTTTTTTTCCATAGTCTTCCATGGTGAGAGCAAGACAACAGCACAGTGTCACGTTGCCTGCCAATTTAAGGGGGGAGAAAACTAAAAATCTAAAAGAAAAAAAAAAGGGAGTAGACAAGAGACAAGGAGCATACTGTTGCTACAGTTGCATGCATTTTCTGGAATATCCAGCCATAGTTTCTAATAGGGAAGTAGGGTGACCAGCTGTCCTTTTTTGCCTGATACTAAGGGAGTCTGTGGGACTCCCAGGGTTTAAGCTGGGGAAGTCCTTGGCCTGAGGGGACTAGCTAGTCACTCTAGTCAAAACAGCACAACGGAATGCATCAGAAATGTGCTGTCTGGACTAGTCACCCAGGTGGACCCTCACTTCCCAACACCTGCATCCACTCTTCAGCCTTTATTTTGATCCCACTCAGAAGCAGGAGATAGCACCTCTTCTAAATCCCCAGAAAAAGCCATAGTTAACCATGTTTAAGGTATCCTACAGCAAAGAACTTAAAACAATTAATATTAAATATTTACATTCTCTGAGTAGCCTCCACCAACCCTCCGCCAGGGTGACCCACTGTCTTATTTGTGCCAGAGAATGCCGTTTTTCCGGACAAGGTATTTTCACTACTGAAACCAAGATAGCCCTGGATAAACTGGGATAGTTGGTCACCCTCTAGGGAAGGAAAAGTTTCCAGATCCTGTTCCTGCCACCAATGAACTGTGTTATTTGCATCAGATTGTGCTTCCAGAGCCTCAGTTTTGTTGTCTGTAAATTGGGAGATAATGGTAATGTCTGTGTCATCCTTACTAAGTGTTTAGCATGGTCCTGGGCATGCAGTAAGTGCTCAATAAATGTTGCTATTGTAATTGTGGTTTAGGCAGAGCAGAGATTTCAGGGGCTTGACAAGACCTTTCCCCCTTTGAAAATCTCTCTCTTACTCTGCTGCCTACAGTTTTGTCAATAATTCCTTTAACTAAAGACTTCAGCTTTTCCACCAAAGTACCTCAGTGGCAGGAGAGGATGGCTTCATGTCATGAGGGGCCACAGCTGGAGGAGGGTCATGGAGGATTAGTCTGACTATAGGGGCAAGATTTTTGTGAAGTCTCCAGTGTAATCATAAAGCCCAGGTAAATTTCACACTCAGTTCTGGTTTTCTATCAGTTTTTTAAAAGTAAGCTCTATGCCCAACATGGGTCTTGAACTCATGACCCTGAGATCAAGAGTTGCATGCTCTACTGACTGAGCCAGTGGGGCACCCTTAATTTCTGTCAATTTTTAAAAAATATAAAGCAGTGTTTATAATTTTTTCCTCGTTGTTGTTTAGCTTTCCACATCCAAAAATCTCAGTGAAACATTGAGGAAGATCTGCATTATTTATTCTGTGAGTTATACTTGGACTCTATAGGTTTGAGAAGTCTGGCTCTGATGGAAAGAGAATCATCTCTGAATGAGACAGTCATTCACACCTTAGTCTAAACAAGCACAGGTATTGGAGAAGCTGCAGAAATTAGCAGAAAGCACAGTGGCCTGGGAGTCAGGAGTCAGGAGACCAAAGCCCTCCCCTAGATTCTGCTACTTATATTCTGTGTGGCCTTAAGTGAATAACTTCCCCTCTCTGAGCTCTAGTTACCGAATCTGGAAAACAAATTGGATCAGATGACTGAATGGTTTATAAACTGTTCTAGAGGACCACGGGGATCTCGGGGGAAGATGAAGCTGTACATTTTCCCCTCCAACCACCCAGATCCATTCAATCAGGGCCATCCCTTTTATCTGCTTTGGAAACTAGGATTCTGAGTAAGATTTCCGTGTTCTGGTGCTAACCAAGTCATAGAACTGCTGTACTGGGTTGTGTTTCATTTCTCTGCTGGCTGGAGGAAGCTCCTTTCCTTTGCCTCTTCCCTGGAGAATGAGCACTTGGGGCTTTGGAGGAGGGAGAAATTACCACGGAGCAGGTGCCCTTGTTTGCTGTGAACCTGTGGGCCTGGGCATGGCCTCACACTGGGCAGTTTGAGGGCAGTGGTGGGGAGGGAAAGGGCACAACTACCAGCTGTGACAGGAAGCCAGTGACTAACGATGCACTTCCCAATTTTGAGAGGGTTAAGGACAATTATTTATTTTGAGTGTGTCCCAGATTGTCGTCATCCTTCCCGTCCTTGGCAGAGACTCTGATGAGACCATCCTCCGCCTGGCTCTGCTCCCTGGCTGCTCCACTTCCCAAGTCTGACATGCTCGGAGCTTGGCTGCCTCTGCACATCCAGTTTACTTCCAGTGGGGGGGAAAATGGGAACAACCTAAATGCCCACCAGTGGGGGGATGGTTCTGCACACGATGGTACATCCATCCAAAGGAGCTGTTAACAGATGTTAAAAAGAATGAGGGATACATCTGTGTGACTAGTATTAAGATATCCCCATGGTTTGGTTCAACTGTAAAGCAAGTTGCAGAAGCAAGGCCCAGTGCAGTCATCTTCATGCTAATAAGTGTACCTATATTTTGGGGGTTCATATGTAGGCAAGTGCTTAGCAGAGGGTCTGGAAGTCTTCACACCAAGCTGCTAATAGGGCTTACCTTGCGAGGGAAATGGGAGCAACAGGAATGACTAATACCTAATGTGTGCCAGGATCTGAGCTAAGCATTTCTCAGGCATTGCATTGTCACATTTAATCCTCAAACAAGTCTTTGAGGTGCAGATGAGGAAACTGAGTCACAGAGAGGTTAAGGTATTCCAGGACACTGAGCTAGTAAGGAGTGTTGCTGGGTAGTCTGGGTCCAGAGTCTCCTCTTTGAACACTCTATGGCATCTCTGATGAAAAAGACTTTTGCTTTGTACTCTATATATTTCCATATAATTTGAATATTTTATACTGAGTTTGCACTCATGCATTATTTATATAATTTAAAAAATAGGAAATACTAGAGAGACAGAGTGTGCTTTGTGATGTCACCATCCTATGTCCCCAGAGCAGTTAATATGAGGAGGACATACTCAGGATTTGAGGTTTGGCAGCCGAGTTCTGGGTTCTTCTCTCAAACAGAAGAAGAGACAGAAAGCATGGTTTGAGCTTTGCAGATATCCTTGGGAGAGGCAGCACGTGCCATGAGTCATTCACACTCTAGTGTGAAATAGATAAGCCATGGAGAGAGGCAGAGGACGCTTCAGGAGGAACAGCAGCTGAGGAATCAGAAGAGATAGCTTAGGGGTAGTGGCTCTTCCCCTTTTGACAGCTGGTTTTTATCCATATTGAGAGAGACCTCCGAAGAGGCAGGGCAGACCTGCCACCCTTGGGGATGTTTGGTATTGACAAAGTTCCTCCATGAGATCTTTGCCACATCCATGTGTGTTATGACTCAGAGTCTGAATTTTACTCTAACAAATCTCTCTGTAGGCTACAAACAGTGATGACAATGCAAATAATTAATCTTTCTTTAGTGTTTACTTTGGGGCCAGGCACTGTCCTTAGCATATTGCTTCTCAGACTCTAATATGTCCATGAATCACTTGGGGATCTGGCTAACATGCAGATTTGGACTCAATTGGTCTGGGCATGTGGCCTGAGATTTTGCTTCTCTAGCAAGATGCTGAAGGTACCAGTTTGTGGGCCACACTGTGAGTATGGAGAATGAAGAGGTCAAGACATAGGCTGCCAGGGTTTGAAGCCCACTCCCCCTCCAGCAGCAAAATCTGTCATGTTACTTATTTCATAGGGTTGTTATAAATATTGTTCCAATTTTAGTATATGTGCTGCCGAAGCGAGCACGGTTGTTATAAATATTGAATCAAATCATATACATACAGGCTCTTGGCACAATGCTTGGTGCATTATGAGAGTTTGGTAAATGGTAGCTGTTATTATTATTATTCCTATCTCATCAAAATCTTCAACAACCCTAAGAGGTAGATCCTATGATTCCCCCCCTTGTTTGAGGCTTGGAGAGCCCCCTTAGCTGATGCAAGTAGAAAGCACCCTGGCTAACTTACAGGGCTTCTTAACCTCAGTGCTATTGATACTTGGGCCCAATCATTCTTTGTAGTGGGGACCATCCTGTGCCCCTAGGAGATTTGGCAGCATCACTGGTCTCTATCCAGTAGATCCAGTAGCATCCCTATCTCTCCCGGGTGTGACAACCAAAAATGTCTCTGACATTGCCAAATGCCCCTGGGGTGACAAAATCCCCCCCCCCCCCGCCCCCAGTTGAGAAAACTTGCTCTGGACTGAGTGTGTTCCTGCAAAGGTTCAGGCTGTTCTCCAAGGAGTCTTGGAGATGTGATATTGTCATTCAGACCATCTAAGTGTTAACTGAGACTCAAATGGTATTTGAAAGAATCATTTCTAATGCAGTGACCAAAGGAGTCACATCTTTTTTTCTCCCCCACAACTTTTTAATGCTTGAATAATTCCAATTCAGCTGTTATTCAACCATTATTCAGCTCTTTGAAAAATTTGGGTCTGATATTATATGTTATCCCTTGTTTGAGTTTGGTGCTATGAAATCATGCCATTTTCATCTTTTTTTTTTCTTAAAAAAAAAAAAGAGACGTTGCCAACACCGTCTTTAAGTATGTTTTTATTTGCCTTCTGGTATCTACATATAACAGAGCTTCTGGAAAGTGGAATTTATGATTTGCAATCTGTGGCCATTTCTATAGTGTTCTGATTTGCAAACAGGATTCACCTCCTAGTGTGTATTTTTCTTGTGTGCTTCCTTATGTTTGACTAATTTAAGGTTCTAATAGATGCGCTTGTAAAAAGTTGCCTTATTTATCACTGAAGCTGTCTGAGCAGCTTCAATGAAATTGTGCTGACCTCATTTAAGTATTTGTAAAACCTGTGTTCCAATTCAGTTGTCAAGGTTTTGGGTGTCTTTTTATGTTTAAGGAAATTAAAGAGCAAACATCAGATAATTTATTGAGTGCTTATGATGTGCCTCTGTGGTTTATTTCTCTGAATCCTTTAAACATTTCTTAGAGGTATTTTATGCCCATTTTATGGGTTAGAAAACCCAAATGTTAAGTCTCCATTTAAGGTCACACAGAGAGTAAGAGGTGTGGGTGGGATTTGAGGCCAGAGACCCCAGGGTTCATGCTCTTTCCTGCTTTGCTGGGCTGCATTTAGTGATCAAGAATGGACTGGAATTAATGCCTTCTTTGACCACACGCTGTAAAGCAACCAGCCCCAACTGTCTGTTTGATGCCATGGTTTCCAGATGCAGTGCAGTCCGTAATCTGGATGTTCCATCTGCCTAATTTCACACTCCAAATGCTGAGAAATAGTTGGATTTCCAAAGCTATGGAGACACAGCCAAGTCTCCATTCATTCTTAGGGAATGACTTCTTATGGAAAGATTACAAGGCAAACTTGAGGGCCTGGCAGAATCTGAAACCCGTGGATGGATAAGTGACACCAGTCTGCATGGATGTGAATCTTTCCCAAGTGGGCTCAGGAGCTGGGTGTGGGGGGGCGGTGGCCTGTAGGTAAAAGTGGACTGTGTTCATTCTTTCAGGATGTAGGTCTGCCAGGGGGGTGAGAGGGAAGAAAAAGGTGCTCAGGCCGGAAGATGATGACCATTCAGACCTGAGCCATCCTGCCTCCTTGCCAGACCTCCACCAGATCTCTTCGAACCCAGGGCAGTAGAATGCTAGCATAGGAGCTTCAGACCAGTTAGGCCTGGTCAGCTGGCACTGATTAAGCACCAACTGTGTGTACATTGTGAAAAACATTAGAATGGTCAAAGACAAAGAACAGGCGGGCACTATGATTATTTGAAGCAAAATTCTTAAATTTTCTGAGCCTCATTTTTCTCATCTGTGAAATGGGGTAAGATTGCATACTCAGTCCTCAGGATCAACTGAGCTTGTGCTCAGGAAAACACTTTGAAAATTTCAAATTGAATTTCATTGCAACACATGTTTGCAGGATATTTTAGATAATGAGTCAGACCCTGAGGAGAGGAGTTAGACAGGATTGGGGTTAGAGAACTCTAGTCAAGGTTTGAAGGTTGTGCTAGTCAGAGCTTCTTGGGTTATAGATGACAGAACTCTAACACCCTAACTCTAACCACCGCCCCCTCCCCCCCAGGTGAGAAGACTTAGTTGAAAAGGAAATTTATTGGTTCACATAGTTGAGAAGTCTAAGAATAGAACTACTTCAGGTAGGGCTCACACTAGCAGCTTGACTTAATGCCATTGGGATTCATGTTTATTCTCTCTTTCCCCCTTTTCGTGGTTTCCACTCTCCTCTATGCTGGCTTTGCTCTCAAGAGTGCCTTTCCACTGGATGGACTGTGGCATCAGACTTTTAATCTCCTGGCTCTACATCCTGCAGGAAGCTAGTATATGTGTCCAGGCCAATCCATCAGGAATCTTGGGATTCAGTCTTACTGGTTTTGATTGGGTCATATGATCACCCTTCAGCAATCCCTGTAGCCAGGGGTGGTGTATTCCTCTGATTAGACACATACGGGTCACAGGCTCATTCCAGGGGTTGGGGTGGAATAAATTCACCCACTGTAAGGACAAGAGTTGTGAAGGAAGGTCAGGGCTTGTGCCAGAAGAAGGAAGGGTGTTTGTCTACTACAGTGGGTACAATGAAAATCTGGCAGATGTCAACTGCTAGAGGTTCTTCCAAATTTGAAAGGGAGTATAAAGCTTGGGGCAGTACCTCTCTCCTGGGTAGAGGTGTTCAGAGAGAGCTTCCAGAAGCAATGAATTTTAAGTTGGGTTTTGAAGGATGAATATGAGTTTACCAGGAAAGGGATTGGCCAAGCAAAGGGACAATTAAGGAAGGGCAGACTGAGTGTCTAGAATCAGAATGAATTTGAAGCCTGCACCCCAGATCACTGAGGATCATCTGGGCATAGAATCAGAATAAATTTGAATTTGACTTGGTAGTGATGAGGAGGCATTCTAGGTTTCTGAGTAGAAGAAGGACCCGGTAAAAATGAGGTTTTATGACAATATGGGGAGAAGAGAAGACGGATCATAGGGAAGTAGCTTTCGGAGATTCCCAGGGGTTGGGTTTCTTGGCTCCCACCTAAAAGGCATGATTTAGAGGCCTCGGTCAGCCACTCACTAGCTGTGTGACCTTGGGCAAGATATGTAATACTCAATCCCTCAGCACCTTGATTTCCTCATTTCTAAATATGTATATTCATCATACCTATCCCACTGCATTGGGTGGTTGTGAGGATTAAATGGATTAGTAAGCATAAAACACTTAGAATAGTGCCTGGCTCATAACATGGCCTATATAACTGTCAGATTAAAACAAAACCATTTACTGCAATCTTTCCCAAGTAGTGTTTTGAGGAAAACCGTTTCCATGAGAGAATAGAACAGTCAAAAGTGTTTTGATAAATTCTGGGTTCCGTAGTAATAATAATTAGAGCAAATATGTGTTAAGTGTTTACCATATGCTAGGTGCTGCGCTTTACCTGCCTTTCCCCCCCTCTAATTTTATTCTTACAAATACCCTCCATAGTTATACAATAGGAAGTGACAAGGCTAGAATCAAAAGCAAGGCATGCCTCACTCTGGATATCGAGCTTCACTGATTGCTTTTCTGCACCTTCTCAGAGCCTTTATATTTACATGTGCCAAAAATTTCCAATTTCCCAGTGAAGAGGATATAAAATATTTCCAAAAATATTGAATTAAAACCTCCCTGACCCCTAGTGCATCTTATGGGGTTTGAACACCAGCCTCTGAGCAAAGTGTGCTTCGACTACAACAATGATAATTAGTAATGAGAAGGTCTTCATCAGTAGAGTGACGTGGATGAAGATAATTTAGAGGACTTTCCTCTCAACAAGCCACACTGCTTTTCTCCTCTTAAATTACCCAGATCGGTACCCTAACAGACTTCCAGTGTCCTTTATAAGCCAAAGTGACATGGATGTGACAACTTGCTGGAAGGTTCTTCACCACTACATCCCATTATCTGTGCAGTTGCAGCTTCTCTCTGTGTTTTGGGTCCCCTGCTCAGGGAAAGAGGTGAGTACCATCCCATTTAATGGGCTATTTGTTAGGGCCACGCTTGACCCTGCACTTCAGCAGTGACCTTGTCTGTTTTCTGTGAATCCCTCAATCAGCACCACTGTTGAAATTGTCAAGAGGCAAGCCTGACTGATATAATGCTGGATTGATTGGCCTCCTCCTCTGCTGGGGAGACAAGTGGGGGCAGGAGTGTGGATAGATCCGTGTTAGAGTAAAAATGCTGAACCATATTTTTGCACATCTAAACCACAGATGCAAAGAGAGGAGGAAATGAATGCCTCTTTTAAGCTTCTGCCAACAGTTCACGTTGCCTAGGGGAGGTACCGTGTTTGCCAAGATGGAATAATTTATAGATCTCATTTTGAACTTTGAAAGTCTGCAACTTTTTTGGGGGTGTATGTAGAAAGTGGTTTACTCTATCTAGGTTTATTAATAATCACCAGCTAGGAGGTCAAAGCTAACAACAGGAAAAATTAAATAGGAACTAAAATTAGCATTGTGATGTGCAAGGTGTAGAGACAAGAATTAGGTTCTGGAAGCCTGAGGGGGCTAGGCCTGTCTTCCTCCTTCACTGAAAGACCTGGGGTGGGGTGGGGGGTTGGGGAATGGTCATGAGCGCCTTTGCATCATGAGGGCTCATGGGCATGGGAAAATGGGCTCAGACACTTAACACCTCCTGCCTCACTGCTCAGCTGGCCAGCTGGCTTTCCTGAATCCCCCCAGCATATAAGATGAACTCTCTAGCTTCACACATGTGACTCTCCCAAAATTACCTCTCCTGTCCTTCCTTCCCACTTTGCCCATTTGGATGTTGACCAACTGACTATCTCCTTGTTACCCCCACTGGACTCTTACATGATTTTTGCCTTTGTTTATGATGTTCCTGCAGCCTGGATATTCTCTTACCTTGACCAGCTGCAGACTCCTACACAGTCTCCCTTTTCCCCGGGGGAAAGCTGATGCCTCTGCAGCCCAACTGTCATACTTCTAGAAAGCAAGCACCACATTGTATTGCAATCTAGGTTTGAACTATCTTCCCACGAGGCCATGAACTCTTGGGGTCCAAGGACTGTGGTAGGTTTCTGTTTGCATATCCATCATCTAACACTCTGCAGGCTCTTCATACATGCATGTTGAGGAATAAATGAGTAAGTTAATGCTTTCATCCTCAGAATCTGTTAGGAAGTTTATTTTGCTGTGAGTGACAGAACCACCCCAGGCCTCTATAGAAACTCAAACACACAAACTTTTATTTTACCACATATAAGTAGATCCAAGGCAGGCCCTGGAATGGTGACTCCATAAACTCGTCACAGACCCAGTCTCCTTTCAGCTATCCATTCTGTCATGCCTATTAGGTGGTATTTTCCTGGCCTGCTATGGGTGCTGCAGCTCCAGACATTACATCTGATTTTATTTTTATTTATTTATTTTTAAATATTTTATTTATTTATTTGAGAGAGGGAGAGAGCACAAGCAATGGGAGCGGTGGGCAGAGGGAGAGGGAGAAGCAGACTCCCCACAGAGCAGGGAGCTCCATGCGGGGCTCGATCCTAGGACCCCGGGATCATGACCTGAGCTGAAGGCAGACGCATAACCAACTGAGCCACCCAGGTGCCCCTACATCTGATTTTAGACAGTAGAATTAGAAAGGTGAAAATTGCACAAACAACTTGTTTAAATCTCACTGGCCGATACATGATCTCATAGCCGCACCTAGCTGCAGGAGAGGCTAGAGTTCTATGAGTCGGTGAGTAGAAGTCTGACGTGGCAGGTAGAATAATGGCCCCTGAAGATATCTATGTCTTAATTAGTGCAACCTGTGAATATGCTATGTTGCATGGAGAAGGGTCATTATGTTTGCAGAAGGAATTGAAGTTCTTAACTGACTTGAAATGAGATTATCCTGGATTATTTGAGGGGGCTCAATGTAATCCCAACGGTCCTTAAATATAGAAGAAGGAGACAGGACAATCAGAGTTGGAGTGACACACACAATGTGAGAAGGACACTGCTGGGCACTGCTGGCTTTGAAGACAGAAGAAGGGGCCACAAGCCAAAGAATTCAGATCTAAAAGCTGAAAAAGGTTAAGGAAATGGATTCTTACCCAGAATCACCAGAAATGAACCAGCCCTGCCAACACCTTGATTTTAGCCCGGTGAGAACCATTTCAGACGTCTGACCTCCAGAAATGGAAGATAGTAAATTCAGGTTTGAAGCCACGAAGTTTGTGTTAATTTGTCACAACGGCGGTAACATAGGGACCTAGTGGTTTCTGCTGCTTTCCTTCTTCACAGAATGCCTCTTAACAGTATGGAGGTTCCTCAAAAAGTTGAAAATAGAACTACCATACAATCCAGCAATTGCACTACTGGGTATTTATCCCAAAGATACAAATGTAGGGATCCGAAGCGGTACGTGCACCCTGATGTTTATAGCAGCAATGTCCACAATAGCCAAACTGTGGAAAGAGCCAAGATGTCCATTGACAGATGAATGGATAAAGAAGATGTGGTATATATATACAATGGAATATTATGCAGCCATCAAAAGGAATGAGATCTTGCCATTTGCAACGACATGGATGGAACTGGAGGGTGTTATGCTGAGCTAAATAAGTCAATCAGAGAAAGACATGTATCATATGACCTCACTGATATGAGGAATTCTTAATCTCAGGAAACAAACTGAGGGTTGCTAGAGTGGGGGGGTGGTGGGAGGGATGGGGTGGCTGGGTGATAGACATTGGGGAGGGTATGTGCTGTGGGGAGCGCTGTGAATTATGTAAGACTGTTCAATCACAGACCTGTACCTCTGAAACAAATAATACACTATATGTTAAAAAAAAAAAAAAAAAAGAAAAGAGGGGGGGGAAAAATGAAGGGGGGGAAATCGGAGGGGGAGACGAACCATGAGAGACTATGGACTCTGAGAAACAAACTGAGGGTTCTAGAGGGGAGGGGGATGGGGGGATGGGTTAGCCTGGTGATGGGTATTAAAGAGGGCACATTATGCATGGAGCACTGGGTGTTATACACAAACAATGAATCATGGAACACTACATCAAAAACTAATGATGTAATGTATGGTGATTAACATAACATAATAATAATAATAAAAAGTGTCCCAGTTAAAAAAAAAAAAAAAGAAGAAGATGCTTAGTTTGGACAAAGGCTGGGGTGGGGTGGGTGGGTCTTTTTATGAGAAACTTAAAACAAAGTGATGGGCTATGTCAGAGGTTGGCAATCTTTTTCTTTAAGAAGCCTGATAGCAACTATTTTGGGCTTTGTGGACCAGTAGGCAAAATCAAGCATGTTGTGTAGGTACTTGCACAGCCAGTTAAAATGCAGTCATTTAAACACCTAAAAACCCTTTTTAGCTGGTGGGCTGTACAAAAACAGGCAATGGGCTGGATTTGGCCTGTGGGCCTCATTTACTGGCCCCTGATCTATATTGTCACCCTGAGGAGTGTTTCTTTTTATTTTCGAATAATAAAGGTAAGGCAGTGCTTTTTGTAAAAATTCCAAAGAATGAAGCATGAAAGAGGAAAAACCACGAACATCCTCTCTCACAGCTCTCCCTCCTCATATTTTACCTGTGTACTGTACAGGGCTTCTTGGCCTTGGCCCTGTTGACATTTTGGGCTGGATCTGTCCTTGTTTTCTTTTGTTGTGGGGCCATCCTGTGCACTGCAGGACGCATAGTAGCATCCCTCGCCTGCATCCGTTCAGTGCTGGAAGCCCTGCCTCCCCCACCCCCCGGGTTGTGACAACTCCGACTGTCTTCACACATTGCCACATGTCCAGTTGAAAACAGTTGTGCTCCCTCAAAAGTTGGGGGCAGTCATTTTGGGTATTTTTCTCTTTCTCACTACATTTATTTATAATATCCCCCCCTCTACCTTTTTCTCCTTTGTTCCTTCTCCTCTCCTTCTTTTTTAAAATAGCATCATATATCATACATTTTTATTCTACAACTTACTTTAAAAACCCTTTTATTAAAGTATGACATATATACATGAAAGTGTCCAAATAACAAGGGGACTGGTTATGAATTTTAATAAACTAATCACAGCTATGAACTGGCACCCAGTTTAAAAGAAATTAACCCTCATCAACTTTTTATTTAACAATATGTTTTTATGAGTTATATATATGGTGTCATTTATATAATACCTTATAAAATACAATATATAGAATATTTAAAAATGATATATGAATATACAAATATGTATTTTATGTATCATTTTAAAATTTAACAAAATAGTGGATATGTTTCTGTATTAGCACATATAATCCTTCCTCACTTTTGCTTGAGGGTGGCTGGGATGGGGCCCCACTCCTGCATCCCCAAGGATGACTGGCACCTCAGCCAGTTACCATACAGCATTCCCCAGACCAAATGATTTGTTACAGAATGGACATGTGGCTCAAACAAAGCCACGGAGTCTGGAAAGAAATGCTTACTCTTTTCTTCCCTGGACTTCAAGGAGAGTACATGTGATGCTGGAGCAGAGGCAGTCATCTTGTCACTGTAAGGGGAGGCTAGGACCCACCTGGAGGGAGCAGAGCCTATGCATGGAGAGAAGACTGGATCCTGGTGGCACCTTTGAGGCTTCATTAAGCTGTACCTGAAGTTAGACTTGCCGTGGGGCATTCAAGCCAGTATTCTGGCTGGTGAGAAGCTCAGATGACTGGTGCCATTTTTTAGCCCCTTATACTATCCCAATTAGACTGCAGGAATGTTTCCTAGATACAAAACTAAATATACATACTTTTTTTTACCCCTTAGGAAAGCCAATTTACATGACGTTTTAAAGAAGCTTGGCGCATTCATTTTCTATTGCTGCTGTAAAAAATTATCACAAACTTAGTAGCTTGAAACAATACAAATTTATTCACTTACAGTTCTGGAGGTCAGAAGTCCACAGTGGGTGTTACGGGGCTAAAATCAAGGCCTTGGCAGGGCTGTATTCCTTTCTAGAGGCTCTAAGGGGCTGCTATAAAAATACAGTAATACAGTGGCCCTCCTTTTTCCACGGGGGATATGTTCCAAGACCCCCAGTGGATGCCTGAAATTGCAGATAGTACTGAATCCTATATATACTATGCTTTTTCATATCTTTACATATACCTATAATAAAGTTTCATTCATAAATTAGTCTCAGTAAGAGATTAACAACAACTAATAATAAAACAGAACAAATATAACAGTATACCAGTTAAAAGTTATGTGAATGTGGTCTCTCTCAAAATATCTGGTTGTTTTGTATTCACCCTTCTTCTTGTGATGATGTAAGATGGTAAAATGCCTATGTGAGGAGATGAGGTGAGGTGAATGACGTAGGCATTGTGACGTAGCATTGGGCTACCACTAACCTTCACCTTCTAATGATGTGTCAGAAGGAGGATCATTTGCTTCCAGCCCATGGTTGACCATGGTATCTGAAAACTCAGAAAGTGGAACTGTGGATAAGGGGGGACAAGTGTATCACAGGCTGGTAGCCTGTGACAGGGGTGGCAGCTTTAATGATGTCTGAATTGCCTCTGGGGTCATCCTTCCATTGTCTTGAATGAGAGCCCCTGGCTTCTGTTGAGACAGCTGCTCTGTATGAGTCTTCTCACCAAAGGGGCACTTGCCGCACCCTGGGTGCTGTTTCCGAGCGTGCTTTCCCATTCTTTTCTATGTGGATAGGCTGAGAATTTTCCAAATCTTTAAGTTCTGGTTCCTTTTTGCTTAAACATTCCATCTTCACATCATTTCTTTCTTCTCACATTTTAATAGAGGCAGTCAGGAGGGACCAGACCACTCCTTTAGCACTTTGCTTAGAGATTTCCTCAGCCAAATACCGATTTCATCCCTTGGAAGTTCTGCCTTTCACAAAACGCTAGGACGTGAATGCAATTCAGCCAGGTTGTTTGCCACTTTGTAACAAGGATGGTCTTTCCTCCATTTTCCAGTAACATGTTCCTCATTTCCGCCTGAGCCCTTATCAGAATGGCCTCTACCACCCATATTTCTACCAACAGTCTGTTCCAGATCACGTGGGTATTCCTTAGGAAGATTGAGGCTTTCTCCAAAACCCTCCTCTTGTTTTTGAGTTTTTACCAGAATTGCCCTGAATGGTCTGTTCACAACAATGAAAGCATGTACCTCAAAACCCTCCAAAGCACTTCCACATTTTCAGGTGTTTGTACAGCAGCACCCCCACTTTTCAGTACCATTTTCTGTCTTAGTCCATTCAGGCTATTATAACAAAATATCATCGACTGGATGGCTTATAAGCACATTCATTTCTTACAGTTCTGGAGGCTGGGAAGTCCAAGATTAAGTTACTGGCAGATTCAGTGTCTGGTGAGAGCCCATGTCCTGGCTTACAGATTGCTGTGTCCTCATGTGGCAGAAGGAGTGAGACCTGTCTAGGTCTCTTTTAGAAGGAAAGGCACCTGTCCCATTCATGAGGCCTCCACCATTTTGACCTAATCACCTCCCAAAGGCCCCACCTCCAAATACCAACACATTGGGCATTAGGATTTCAACATATGAATTTGGGGAGGACACAAACATTCAGTCTATAGTGGGGAGAATCCATATTCTTATCCTTTCCAGCTTTTAGAGTTCACTGCATTTATGCTTATGGCTCTAGTGTCCATCTTCAAAGCCAGCGGTGGCCAGCCCAGTCTTTCTCCCACGTCTCTCTCTCTGACTCTTCTTCCTCCCTCTTCTACAAATAAGGACCCTTGTGACATTGGTCCCACCCAGATAATCCGGATAACTTTCTTATTTCAACATCAGCCAATTAGCAATTCCTTAATTCCATTTGCACCATAAATTCTCCTTTGCTGTGTAACCTATTCACAGATTCTGGGGGGTCAGTACATGGACATCTGTATTAGTTTCCTAGGTCTGATGAAACAAAATACCATCAACTGTATGGCTTAAACAAAAGAGATTTATTCTCTCACAGATCTGGAGGCCAGAAATCCGAAGTCAAGGTGTTGGCAAGGTTGGTTCCTTCTGCAGGCTGTGAGGAGGAATCTATTTCATGCTTCTCTCCTGGCTTCTGGTAGTCTCTGGTGTTCCTTGGCTTATAGGTGGTCATCTCCTTGTGTCTTCGTATAGTTTTTCTCCTGCGTGTATCTGTCTCCATCTTCAGATTTCTTGTTTTCATAAGGGCACGGTCATATCGGATTAGAGCCCCCTAATAACCCCATTTTAACTTGATCATAAAGACCTTATTTCCAAATAAGGTCACATTCAGAGGCATGGGAGGTTAAAACTTGGACTTCTTTTTGGGGAACACCATTCAATCCATAACAACATTTTGCAGGGGGTCTGTCTACTGCGCTGAGGATGGATATGTCTCAGGATGTTTTTTAAGCTCCCTCACACCTCAATTTATTATATCTTTGGGAGAGGAACAGCGGCATCCATATGGACAAATAAAGCCCAACCTCTGTGTGTTTTTGGGTTTGCTGGGGAATTGTCCTGGAGCCTGTGTGAACTGCAGGAGTGCCTCAGGGACCACACATGTTCCTCTGCCTGACAGTTAGTTGTTCAGTTGTCCAGAATCTTTTCACCCTTGCCCTTCACTCATTTTGTAACACATGGGCCAGGCTGACTCATTCTTTCATTTCCCAGATTTAATGGAGCACTAGAGGTATGGAGTGGGAGGCAGCAATCCTGAGGTGCAGGTTACATCTTCAAGGAGAGATGGCAAAAGGTCAGCTGGGGTGTGGGCCCACGGTCCAGGACAGTGGTCAGGGTGGGGCCATGAATCTGGGGTCTCAGCATGGAGATGGCTCCCAGAGTGATGGAAAGGGCTTCTTGCTCTGTTCCTGTCTCCCCACTCCCTGTCTGTGAGCTCCCAGCTGTGGCTATTCTGAGTCACTGGCCCCCAGCGTTGGGCACAGGTACACCTAGAAGCTCTATATTCACCAAATGATTCAATCAGTCAGTCAGATGAATGCTTGGGAGCTGGCCCTGGCTCCCTCAATGAGCAGGGCCAATACTTGGCTGCCAAGGTGTGTCTGATGGGGTCCAGGCAGCCTGGCCGGAGAGCCTGCAAGGAGGTGACCCTCCCTTTCTCTGCTTTTGTTCCTACCTCTTAAGCAAAAGCATCTTGATTCTGATTTTGATGGTTTAAAGAGAGTGGGTAGGGAGCTGATGACCAGGGACTTCCATTAGACTGTCACTTTTGATAAATGGCTCTTTCTGAGGGCTGGCACCTGAGGGTTTCGTCCTGTGAATGTGGCTTCTGTTGGAGTGGAGCAGACCAGGGCTCTGGTGTTTGACCTATGCTCAGGTGTGCTATTGCTTCCAGTGCCTCCCTGTTGCCTCTCTCAAAGAAAGGAGTTGTTTTTTTGTTTATTTTTTTAATGGTGTGATAAAATGTGCATATCATAAAACATCATTTTAACCATTTGTAAGCATATAATTCAGTGCATTAAGTCCGTTCACAATGTTGTGCAACCGTCACCACCATCCATTTCCAGAACTTTCTCAACTACCAAACAGAAACCACACACCCATTTAACACTAGCTCCTCCTGCCCCCTCCTCCCAGACCCTGGTAACCACCACTCACTTTCTATGTCTGTGAATTAGCTTATTCTGGGGACCTCATATCAGTGGCATCACATAGTATTTATCTTTTTTTTTTTTTTTTTTTGGTCTGGCTTTTTCCATTAGTACAGGCGTTTAACAGTGTCTTTTAAACAATTTCCAGAGAGCCCGTATCACTTCATTCTCTGCCCTCCCTTAGCTCTCTGGCTCTCCAGAAATCACTGTGCTCCCCCTGTTCATCCTCCACCTCTATTAAGGAAACTGGGTTTCGGTTTCTATTAAAACTCTCACTTTGGGGCTTGCCTCCCAAAACATATCTCGAATGTGCCTTTTCCTCTTGTCAGCATATCCCTACTCCATCTCTTGCATGGACAGATGCTGTAACACCTTAACTGGCTACCTTGAGCCCAGCCAGAGCCAGAGCTATTCATAGTGTAACGGTGATGCCCCATGGCCCACCCCCTTCACCAGCTCCCATGGCTCAGAGCCCCAAATCCCATGCCGAGTGTTCAGCATCCTGTACAGCTTATTTCCAGTCCATCCTTTCTGATCTATGTCCTGGTAAGCCTCCTTCATTTCATTTTAGCCATACAAAACTGTCTGCTGGTATTGGAGCATCTGATGCCAACCACTTTGTTTCTTTCTTTTTTTTTTTTAAGATTTTATTTATTATTTGACAGAGAGAGAGAGACAGCAAGAGAGGGAACACAAGCAGGGGGAGTGGGAGAGGGAGAAGCAGGCCTCCCGCTGAGCAGGGAGTCCGATGTGGGGCTCAATCCCAGGACCCCGGGATCATGACCCAGGCCGAAGGCAGATGCTTAACAACTGAGCCACCCAGGTGCCCCAGCCACTTTGTTTCTGCCCTTGTGGTCACACCCACCTGGCGTTCTCTAACATCTTTTCTCTATTCAGCTAACTCATCTTAAGGCCAGGCACAAAGGGCTGCCAGGCACAGCGAACCTTCCTTCCAGTCCAGGATCTTTGTATATTCATCTATTAGATTCTTGCCAAATTTGATCAGAAGGTTTTGTTGCTGTCTCTATTCTAGGTGAGGGAAACCATGACTTCTTGAGGGCAGTGATGCTTCTTTGAATAATGCACTTACGGATGAGATCATGGACCTTGGAGTTCTTCATATTTGGCTTTGAATTCCAGGTCCTCCATTTGGCTATGTGGCAGGGGAAGTTTCTTCTACCCTTTGAGACTTAGTTGATTTTTATTATTATTATTTGCATAATGCTTGTGGTGGACAGACTTTCAGGTGGTTCTTATGATCCCTGCTTCCTGATGTTCATGATTTTGTGTGATGACCTTCTCTTGAGTGTGGACAGGACCCAGGACTTGCTTCCAACCAGTAGAATGTGGCAAAGATGGTGGGACAACATTCCTGTGGTTATGTTCTATAAAACTCCATCTTGCTAGCAAATTTTCTTTCTCCATTGGTGGCCTAGAAGAAGCAAGCTGCTACAAAGTAGGTGGCCAACTTGGAGAAGCCCACATATCAAGGACTTACAGGCAGCCTCTAGGAGTTGATGGTGGCCTCCATCAAGTAGCTGAAACCCTCAGTCTTGTAGCCACAAGGAAATACATCCTACCAATAACCCAAAGGAACCTGGGAGCTGCTTTCCTCATTTGAGTCTCTGATGAGACCACAGCCCTACTGACATCTGAATTGCTGCTTGGTGAGACCCAGAAGTAGAGAACCCAGCTAAGCTGTGCCTAGGCTTCTGACAGAAACCGCATGATAATAAATGTGTGGTGTTTTAAGTTTATGAGGCTCTGTTATGTAGCAATAGATAACTAATTCAATAGGCATATCAGTGTCTATCCTAAGTGGGTGATTCTCATTGTGATAGGTAAACGAAATAAAGCATCTAGAATGATACCAAATGGTAAAACATGCATGAAGGTTAGATGTCATTGAGATTACCATTATCCCTACATTCACTAGACCCAAACCTGTAATAGACAATTAGGATGATTGGTAGGGAGTTGAATAGATGAATAAATGAGCAAATATACTTCACCCAGTGTTAGATTCAGGACCCCTGCCCCTATAGTCAGGGGCTTATCTGGGTCTTGGCTTAACCTAGAAAAACCAAAGATAAATGTGATTTCTATTTAGTTGGAACATTTTATTATCTCCTAGAAGTCTGGAGACTCCAGTGGAGAGAGTAGATTGATTTTTTGAACTTGTTTGTCTCAAAGAGGTAAACTTCTACCATGATTTATAGAGATCCTCAGCTGGAAGGCCGGTTGGATAGCCATGTTATCCAGAGTCCTAGCAAACATCCCTGCATATGTTCCTACCTCCTAGCTCTTCTGTAGCCCATAGCAGCTTCTTGTCTTTGAAAACCAAGTTGTGTAGCTTTTCTGGGCTGTCCATTTCCAAAGCCACAACTGGCTGTATGTAAGGGCATGTGGGGGATCAACAGGGCAGAGTCAAACTTCAGATGTGTAGTCATGTAGACCTACCCCTAGAGGAAACTCACTAACTCCTGGCAGAGAAAGGGGGGAGGATTCCCCAATGGCTTCTTCTTGAGGCATTTTACCCCTTTCTGGTTTTATGGTGTTCTCTATACCCCAGGTACTGCATCTGCCTCTTTCTGGAGCTGCAGCGCCTTTAGGTCCCAAGCTCTGGACAGTTCTTAGACTCTGAGTGGTGGGATCCACCTTGATAGGACAATATCAAGCAGGCATCTGTCTGTGTTCTTTGCATTGAACTGGACTGAAACCATGCATGGATATAAAGTCTGTGATAACTGCAGAGTCCAGAGGGCAGGAGAGTGTCCTGGAGTCCTGATAGGGGGAGAATGCTATGTCAGTAGCCTCTCATCACAGGCCCCTGCTAAAGACATAGATTCAAGATGGGAAAGTCATTTTTGAAAATTAAATATGGAAGGACAAATGACCCAGTTTCTTCAGTGGATGAAGGGCATGAAGGAAAGAAGAACCAATATGGATTAAAAGAGACTTAAGAGACACATCACCCAAATGTAATGTGTGGACCTTCTTTTTTTTTTTTTAATGTTTGTAATTTTTTTTTTTAAGATTTTATTTGACAGAGAGAGAGACAGTGAGAGAGGGAACACAAGCAGGGGGAGTGGGAGAGGGAGAAGCAGGCTTCCCTCTGAGGAGGAAGCCCGATGCGGGGCTCAATCCCAGGACCCTAGGATCATGACCTGAGCCGAAGGCAGACGCTTAACCACTGAGCCACCCAGGCGCCCCTGTGTGGACCTTCTTAGGATACAGATTCATGCAAAACAACTATTAAAAGATATTTTTGAGACCTGAACTCATTGGAGATAGACTGGGTATTTGGTTTTTATTAAGCAATCATTGTTAATTATGTTGGGGTGATAATGCTATCATGGTTCTATTAAAAAGCTCTTACTTGTCAGGAATACACATTGAAGTATTTATGGGTAAGTGACATCATGTTTGGGATTAACCTTAAAATACTCTATGAAAACCAACCAATCAACCAAAGTTGGAAAGGGGGGCAGATAAAATAAGAATTGCTGGAAATGGGTAGCAATTGAAGGCAGGTGATGGCTCCATGGTGGTCTGGTAGTGTTTGCTCTTCTGTGAGTGGATTTGAAAATGCCCATAGTAAGTGTTAACAAATTAAATATATGTCACCCCCTAGGGATTAGAAGGCTGAGTCCTGGTGACTGCTGATTTATGGTGGGATCAATTTCTCCATCTTTAAAGTGGGTACAATGACTCCTTCCCTTCCACTATTATTTGGTGACTTCCATGTACCCTAAGGCCATGTGCTATATGCTTGCTGAACAAGACAGAAGGTCCCTTCCCTCATGAAACTCATGGACTGGTGGGCAAGACAGATGTTAAATAGACCATTGCCTACGGAAGCATTTAATTGAAATTGTGGTTGGTGCTACAAAGGAAAACCACACAGTGTGGAGGGAGTTTGTAACAGGGAGATTTGATGCAGACCCAGACAAAGAGCATCACAAAGGCTTTCTGTTTTTGCTGACATTTAAGCTGAGGCTTGAAGGGTGGTGGCTTGGAAAAGTATATGTACATGTTTGTACAGGTACATAGGTGAGTATACACACATGTGTGTGAGTGTGCATGCACACCTATGTGTGCATGTGTGCTTGTGTGTGTTAGGAAGGTGAGGAGACAGAGTAACAGCTGTGCAAAAGTAGGAGACATGTTCAAAGTTGGGGGGGCAGCAGAAGGGCAGTGAGGGGAGATGGTCAAGGAAAGGAGGCTGAGGGCTCTGGGTCTCCTGATTGGAGAGATGATGCCGGGTGTTTGAAGCAAGATATTTGGTACAGTTCTGGAGAACAGCAGCATCTTGAGAATGCTGGCTCATTTCTGAGGAATTGAATTGAGTCCGATATAAATTAAATGTTTCAGGCGTGACTCACAGTGTCCAGGGACCCTATTATATGCTTCATTTCAGCAGTGGAGGCTCTGAACCAGAAAGTCTGCCATGATTGGCGTTTAACATTGTGCCCTGCTCTCTGCTCCTGGGCTTTCTCGTTCTCAGCCCACATTCTGGGTCCTCAGTGACACCTGCTATTTGGTGGGTGAAGCCCTTCCTCAAAGCCCCTTCTTATTGTGGTGTTTGACAAGAATAAACTGCTTTTGTCTTTTATTTATTCTCAAGGACTAGCAGATCTGTGTGCCAGGGGAGAGCGGTCTCTGGACTCTGGGGTTCAACTCCCAGCAATGCCATTTTCTCCTTCTGTGACCTTAGACAGGTTCTCTGACTGGTTGGAGCTTCAGTTTCCTCATCTGTAAAATGGGGACAAATATAATCCCTCCCTTGTAGGTGGTGGGGAGGAGCTGATGAGGTAAAAGGGGCATGTGGTATGTCTAGCAATCATGTGTTATTATTGCCAATATTTTATTATTAATAATCATTAGAGGGGCACCTATGTGTCATAGTTGGTTAAGCAGCCGACTCTTGGTTTCAACTCAGGTCATGATTACAGGGTCGTGAGATTGAGCCCTGCATCGGGCTCCATGCTTAGCGCAGAGTCTGCTTCAGATTCTCTCGCCTTCTCCCTCTGCTTCTCCTGCTCATGCTCTTTCTCTCTCTCTCTAAAATAAATAGATAAATCTTTGAAAAATAGTCATTATACAAATCCAGGATTTGGACCTTAGCTATAGGTGGGTCAAGGCCTCAGACTCTTGAGCCAAGATTAGATCTAAGAGTAGAATAGAAATGCAAGGAGACTAACATGTATTTTGACATCTATAAAATATTCCTTTTTCCTCATAGAAAATAAAGGAGAAAAGAATAATTGCTCTTAATCATCCCACTGGGAGATGAACACCAGTAACATTTTAGTGAATTATCTCCTCAATCTTTCTCTTTCAAAATTGGATTAATCACAGTCCTTAGTCATGACATAATCTCAGCATTGGTGCAGTCACGGCCAGTTTTGTCTGTCTGTCATCGGTCTATTCATTCAAATGAACTATTAAAAATCTCCGTTTTAGAAGATTAAAAGCAGTTGATTATTAGCAATTTCATATGGTTTATCTTAATATTCATTTTATCTTTGATAATGTAATAAGAACCCATGAACCTACCACCCCAAACAAAAGCTATGTCCCTTAAATAAAATTAAAAAAAAAAAAAGTGCGCCTGGGTGGCTCAGTCAGTTAAGCAGCTGCCTTTGGCTCAGGTCATTATCCCAGGCTCCTGGGATTGAGCCCCGCATTGGGCTCCCTGCTCAGCGGGGAGTCTGCTTCTCCCCTCCCTGCCAGTCTCCCTGCTTGTGCTTGTTCTCTGTCTCTCTCTCTGTGTCAAATAAATAAAATCTTAAAAAAAAAAAAAAAGCTATGTCCTTGACAAGGACCTCTATCTAACTATGTATTCTGTCCTCCAGGTCCTCCTCCCCACCAGGTACCCATCACCTGGAACCAGTGTTGACCATCCCACTACTTGCTTTCCTTTTTTTTGCATCTATATGTATTTCTAAAGCACATGTATTTATTTTTTCTAGTTTTCTTTATGCCCATATAATTTTCTTTCAAAATAAAATTGAAATCATACCATACATAGCTCTCTTTGTCCTGATGCTGAAAACAAATGTTATCTATTGAACATATCCCCTTCTCATTAAAATGTCTATAGAAATAGGGGTGCCTGGGTGGCTCAGTCGGTTAAGTGTCCAAATCTGGGTTTCGGCTCACGTTATGATCTCAGGGATCCTGAGATTGAGCCCTGCACTCAGCAGGGAGTCTGTTGAAGATTCTCTTCCTCTGCTCCTCCCTCCACCCCTGCTCGCATGCTTGCTAGCTCTCTCTCTAAATAAATAAATAAATAAATAAATAAATAAATAAATAAAATCTTTTAAAAAAGTCTCTAGAAATATAAAATGTAATGCTTGCATCATATTCCATATTGTGGTTGGACCATAATTTATATATAATTTTCCCTTCCAGTGAGGCATCTTTAATCAATTTTTTCTTTTGCATATAGTGCTGTACAAACTTTTGAAGGATTCTCACTATATTTTGTCAAGTAGCTTTTTTTTTTTAAAGATTTTATTATTTTTTTTTATTTGAGAGAGAGAGCATAAGCAGAGGGAGTGGCAGAGAGAGAGGGAGAAGCAGACTACCTACTAAGTAGGGAGCCTGACATGGGGCTTGATCCCAGGACCCTGGGATCATGACCTGAGCCAAAGGCAGACACTTAACTGACTGAGCCACCCAGGTGCCCCTTGTTAAACTGCTTTTAAGAAAGGTTGTAAAAAAATTCATTCTCTGCCTTCCTGTGTTCCTTACCCCCAAAAAATCTTTTTAAAAATGTTGCCAATTTGTAATGGGAAACATGGTATTAGGGGTGCCTAGGTGGCTCAAATGGTTAAGCATCTGCCTTTGGCTCAGGTCATGATCCCAGGATCCTGGGATCAAGCCCCACATTGGGCTCCTGGCTCAGCGGGGAACCTGCTTTTCCCTCTCCCCCTGCTCATGCTCTCTCTCTCTGTATCTCTGTGTCTCAAGTGAATAAATAAAACCTTTTTTAAAAAATGATGGTATTAAACATTTTCATGTGTTTATTAGCTATTTATATTTTTTTCTGTGAATCCTCCATTCATGTCCAGAGTTCATTTTTCTATTGATATTCTTGTTGATTTGGAAGAGTTCTTTATATATTAAGGAAGACACTCCTAATCTGCCCTAGTTGTGGATATTTTCCAAAATTGTCATTTGCTTCTCAATTTTGTTGATGATGGCTTTGAAATAGAGATGCTTTTTATTTTTAGGTAATCATTTTACTCATTCTCTTCCTTGATGATTTCCCCCCTATTGATCTTGTGTGTAGAAAAGCCTTCCCTATCTTAACATCAGCTAAAAGTTAATCTAGATTTTCTTCAGGTTTTTATCGTCAATTTTTACATTTTAAATCCTAAATATTTTTGGAATTCATTCTGATGTCTGTATGAGGATCGAACTTGATTATATTCCTCCAAATAACCAGTTGTCTAGAAGCTGGGTTTATGAGTAGTTTTCCTTATCCCATTGGTTAATGATCCCTCCTTTAGCATATGATCAGTGTTTCTCATTATGCTTTGGTGTGGTTCATGGATGTCCACGCTGTATCTTTGTTTGTCCATCAAGTCTTATACCTGCTTGAATGTCTGCAGCCTTATAATAAGAAATCTTTGGGGCGCCTGGGTGGCTCAGTCGTTAGGCGTCTGCCTTCGGCTCAGGTCGTGATCCTGGAGTCCCAGGATCGAGTCCCGCATCGGGCTCCCTGCTCGGCAGGGAGTCTGCTTCTCCCTCTGACCCTCCCCGCTCTCATGCTCTCTCTCTCTCTCATTCTCTCTCTCAAAATAAATAAATAAAATCTTTAAAAAAAAAAAAATAAGAAATCTTTTCTTGCTATTAGTCCTCATTTGCAATGTGGTTCTTAAGCATTCTTGGCTATTTCTTAATCCAGGGCATTCCAAAATAATTTTGTCACTCCTCCCCTAAAAACGATGGGAATTTTGATTGGACTGTGTTACACTTATAAATTAATTTGGGGAGAACTGACATTTTTACATATTTAGTCTTCCCATCCAAGCAAGCTTGTGTAGGTTCCATCTAATTTTTTTTGTTTGTTTTTAGTATTTTGCTTTTCTCCCTTTCTCCCTCTTTCTTTTAATTTTTATTGCTATTGGGAATGGAATCCTCATACCCAATATAGGTTGTTCTGGCTGGAAACAAAAGACACACTCAAATTGGGTAATTCAAAGAGAGTTTATAACTGGACTTAGCAAGGTATGGGAGAAGTGACTGTAGGAAAACCACAACATATTGGAGACTTTTCCTGGGCTATTAACAGGGGGGGCAGTTAGCACCCCTAGGCTGAAGAGGCAAGCAGAGGGAGAAAAACCAGATCCTGAAAGGGGAGTGTTGTGTGGGAAGAGACTTTTTGATAGGAACTGGACACTTGGTTGGGATACCCAGCCTACCAGAGGAGAATGGGAAGGAAGGAAGTTGAGGAATAAATGCTTCAAGCTCTCCTCCCTCCCTGTTGGTGTTCTCCACTGGGTAAACTCAACTGGAAGCTACAAGTCCAGGGGGTCCCTGATGTAGTCCACACAGATCAGCCTTGAGGATGAAGAGAGGGGAGGAAGAGGAAGAGACAAATGGAAGATATCTACCCTGCTACCTTCTCTCATTCTCGTCCCCCATTGTACATACCAGCTGGTATTTATCAGCATATCGAGGAACAACTGATGCTTATATCTTTATTCTCCTATTCAAACATTTTTCTAAATACTTGCTCCCTTGCTAATTCTAAGAATTTTCCAGTTGATTCCCTTTGGTATTCCAAGTGTGTAGTCCTATGATCTACCAGTAATTTTTTGTCTTCCTGCTTCCAATGGTTGTGTCTCTTATTTTACTTCCGGTTCCTAATTGTAAGAGCTGAGCCTGCCACAAAATCACATGTGGTTTTATTTAAAAATTTTTTTAAAAGATTTTTATTTATTTATTTGACAGAGAGAGAGAGAGACACAGCGAGAGAGGGAACACAAGCAGGGGGAGTGGGAGAGGGAGAAGCAGGCTTCCCGCTGAGCAGGGAGCCTGATGCGGGGCTCGATCCCAGGACCCTGAGATCATGACCTGAGCCGAAGGCAGACACTTAACGACTGAGCCACCCAGGCGCCCCTCACATGTGGTTTTAAAAAAGCCTTTTTAAGAGCCTGAATTTCAGCTTTTGAGAATCATGAGAAATCTATGGCTTAGTCTATTTCCTCTTCTCTCTGTTCCTCTTCCCCTTCCTCCCTCTAACCATCCATCCAATATACCTATATTAAGGCCAACCACATTCAAGCACTGAGCAATGTGGTGGTAAACAGGAGAGATAGTAAGCAAACAAACAATATCAATAATAAAAATACCAGAGAGGCATTTCTCAAACTTTTTGAACTCATTCCACAGTAAGAAATTAATTTATTAGGCAGTATGTCCCAGCCCACACACACATGTGCATTGAAGCAAAAGTTTCATTTATCCCTTACTGCATATAATGCAATGTATGAAATGTGCTCTGATGTTTTCTATTTTGATTCACTTTATTTAAAAAGAAAGAAAGGAAAAAGAAAAAAACCCTACTGGTTACTTCTTGCTCATGATTTCATGCCGAATTTGTGGGTTCCAACTTGCAATTTCAAGAATGCTGAGTCAATGTAATGTACCGTGCTGAGAAGTAAAATGGAAAAGAGTAATGGGGTTGCTACTTTAGCTTTTATTCCAAGAGCAACTCCATCTACCAATGAACTTGTAGAGAGCCCTTGGGGAGTCCAGAACTTTATTGAATTAGCAGGATGTTGGAAAGAGTCCCTTCAAATGGCGAGTGCCCTGAAGGTTATGGAGGGGAGGAGGCAGGTTTTATGCCTCCCTTCATGTCCTGGAGCTATTACTTTGACATTTCCCTTTAACTGAGAGACTCCCCCAGCTGCAATCTCCATTGACCTCCCCTTGCCAGGTCTCAGGAAGTTATCTGTATGCAAACTGAATTTGGGTGTAACTGGGTTGAGGACTGGTGAGCTCTGTCTGTGGAGCTGGTTTCCCATCCATTAGCTCTTTTCCCTTACTTGATGGTTACCAGAGAGGTGACATTAGTCCCAAGTTGATCTGAAATGTCTGAACCCCTAGGCTGCAGTGCACTTAACAGCTGTCCTGAGTACCTGGGAGGTGGGTGTGGAGGGGCTCATGCATGGCTACCACGTGGTTTAGCCCCCTGGAACCTACCAGGGTCAAGATCTGGTTACATCCAGAAAAATGAGGAGCCAAACAGTTGTGATAGGTGCTTAAATTCTAAAGGATCTGGGGCAGTGGAGGGAGAAACCATCAAGGCCTCAAAAACCAGGGAGAGAAAGCTTTTCTACTTGATCTTCAGAATGGTGAAGAGTACATTCTGGGTCATAGGAGCGTTTACACTTATCATCATAGGAACGACATTTCTAGACCTTTCTATATACTAAGGACTGTTTTGAATACAGTAATTCATCCTGTGAGTTAGGGACCATTATTATCCCAGTGTTACAGATATGGAAACTGAAGCATGGAGAGGTTGAGTAGCTTGCTCACTTGCACACAGCTAGTAAATGGCAGAGTTGGGATTTGAACTGGGCTGTTGGGGCTCCTTACCTCTATGCTATACTGCCCAGAGTCCTTGGACATTACAGTATGCCATAATAGATGCTGAAAACAAATGTGAAACAATGAGTTAATGAATTAATCAATGCATCTCTCTCCTTTTCCATGGCTAATAGAAGCCCAATTTTGTTCCTATTGTGGGTGTCATTGTGCTCAAGGGAGTGGGGCCTGGCTTGAGAGCATGAGTAAATGATTGATTTAAGCCAATTAGGATAATCCCTCTTCCCTTTGTTTACAGTGATTAGTTTAAGAGTGGACATGTGACGTGTGGGTATCTGCTTGGGCTTCTGGGAAATGTTTTCCTCCTTTCCTATTTTTGAGCTTGGCTGTGTAAAAAAGTGTGGCCTGGAGTGTTGCATGTCATCTCCCCACAAGCTTGAGGACAGTTAGTGGGGCACAGACACTGGGGAGGAGATAGCATCATGCAGACACAGAAGCATGTCTGGACTTGCCTCTCTCTGCGCACTTGTTAGAGGAGATAAGGAGCCCTATTGTTGAAGCTATTTTTATTTGGGAATTCTTTTCCTTGCAACTAAAAAAATTCAAACTTACAATTTGTATTTGAAATCCATTCCTTCCTTCCTCCCTTCATTCATCCAGTAAATATTTATTGTGCATGTACTACATGATGGGTCCTGCACTAGGCACTGGGAATGCCATAGTGAATTCCATTATGAATAAGGCAGAAACAGACCCTTCAGAGGTGGGAGAGGCAGGTGTCAATCAAGTAGACAGGTCAGTGGGTATTCACCAGCGTGACAAGTGTGGTGAAGGCTGAGTAAAGATGATGTCAGTGTGTGTGATGTGGGGATCAATCTTGTAAGGAGGTCAGGTGGTTTCCCTGAGGAAATGATATTTGAGGTGTGGTCTAAAAGAAGATTAAGCATTTCTTTAGTAGGGAGGGATGATGAAAGGGATGTATTCTAGGGAGAGGAAAAACAAGGGCAGAGGCCCTGCAGTGGGAGGGAAATTGGGGATGTCAGGAAGTAAAGAAGTCCTGGTGGGTATAGTATGGATCACTGAGGTGTGTTAGTCAGGGTCCTCCCAAGAAACAGAACCAATAGGAAACATAGATACACAGAGAGAGGTTTATTATGAGGGAGTGGCTTACACAATGATGAAGGCTGAGAGGTCCCATGACCAGCCATCTGTAAGCTAGAGGCCCAGGGAAGCTGGTGTGGTTCTAGTCCAAACCCACTGGCCTGAGAACCCAAGGCAGGAAGAGATGGACGACTCAGTGGAAGCAAGAGAACACGTTTGCCCTTCCTCTGCCTTTTTAGACCCTTAGCAGATTGAATGATGCTCATCCACAATGGTGAGGGTGATCTTATTTAATTAGTATACAGATTCAAGTGTTAATCTCTCCCAGAAATATTCTCACAAATACCCCAGAAGTAATGTTTTACTTCTTTATCTGGCATCCCTTAGCCCAGTCAAGTTGACACATAAAATTAACCATCACATGGGGACAGAGGAGGGAAGGTGGGCTAGCCGCATGAAGTCCTGGGTATCATACCAAGATCTTAGGGCTTTACCTCTAGACCTGTGGGAACCATTTAAGCAGCAGGATGATGAAGTCAGATTTGCATTTTGGGAAGATTGCTGCACAGAACACCATTTGGGTTGGAAAACTGTAACAGGATTCTGCTGAACAATGATCACACTGAAATCATGGCAGGGCTGTGAGCCCTTTTCTGCCTCCCTGTGTGGCCCCTGATTGGAGCTCCATGGGCTAATGTATTTAAGTTGGTTGCTTATTTAGAACTATCTTTGATTTGGCACAGATTTCTCTTTCTCAACTTTATTCACCTCTATAGCTTTCATTTGAGGATAGCGGTGGTGTATTTTCCACTGCTCACAGTATTTTGAATGTGTGTTCTAAAATCAGAGGGGGGCTGGGGTGCCTAAGTGGCTCAGATGGTTAAGCGTCTGCCTTCAGCTCAGGTCATGATCCCAGGGTCCTGGGATCGAGCCCCGCATCGGGCTCCCTGCTCAGTGGGGAGCCTGCTTCTCCCTCTGCCTCTGCCTCTCTCTCTCTCTCTCTCTCTCTCTGATTCTCATGAATAAATAAATAAAACATTTAAAATCAGAGGGGGGCTGTGGGTGGAATGGGAGGTCAGTGGGGTGTGGAAAGAATTGAAAATATTCATAGGCCTTAAACTGTAGCCTGCAATCTATGAGGGAGTGTGTTTGGCGCCTGTGCTATACCAGTCTGGTTTCTGAGGGATTTCTCTTCCTCACACACCACTCCTCTGGCATAGGGGACTCTCCTTCTGGCTTTGGGTGGGTAGGTAGAACTTATGAATGTCCCACACTGTTGGACCTGTTGGAAGGGGTTGTGCAAAGTGTCAAGATGGGGTGAATGCAATTTTGCTGGACATTCTGCAGGCAGCAAGAAGAAGGAAGCAGGAAGAATGCCCTCAACAGATAGCACAGCAACAGCTGGAGTGATTGTCAGCACAGGGATGTGTGATAAGTCCATTTAAATGGCCATGGATGGACAAGAGGCATTGACCTGGCTTCCCTTTGCATTGGGGCTGGTGGACAGAGTTGGCTGCCTCTCGATGCAGACTCCTCTCCATATGCCCTCCTGCAAGGTCTAATCTCCTTAGAGAGCCCACTGACCTCCCTCTAGGTGGCATCTCATCCCCTTCTCTTCTCTACCCTCTGCCAACCTAAGTAACCCTTTCCAACTTGTTTTTATGGACTTTTAAGTCTCAAGAGGTTTAACCTGTCTCAACCAGATGCCCTCTTGCAAATCAAAAGTTGTAGCTTCCAAGTGATGATTGTGATGTAGCATCAAGAGACTTATTTAAAAATTTTTAAAAAAAGAACAATTTTTTTCTCTTTGTACTCATCTGACAAATATGTATTGAGCACTTACTATGTACCAAGCATGTTCTAGGTGCTGGGCATAGAGCAGGGAATAAAGTAGACATCCCTGCCCTTGTGAAGTTCATGTTCTAGTCAGGGGAAATAGAAAAATGTGCATGTCTCCTTGACCAGGGGCAGGTTCCTCAATAAGGAGTTGTGAAATAGAAAGGCACAAAATGACTACTTTTAAGATAACAGCTTCATTCTATTGAAGTATTTCTTGAAAAGCAACTAGAATGGCACAGTCTGAAATTCAGTTCTTGCATGTTCCTGCAAGAGAAAGGTTAATTCCTGTGGCTTGTCACTAAAGGTCTAAATGACCTCAACTTCCATGTTCAACTGTTATCCCCACTCTCCTTCCCTTCACAAGCTCCATGTTTCTGTCAAACCAAGCCTATTTATGGACTTTCTTACGTGGAGTGTGCTTTCCTGCCTCTGAGGCTTTGCTCCAGCCCTTCCCCCATCTAGAATGCCCTCTCCTCTCCTTCTGACTTTCTAAATTCTATCCACTCTTCAAAACTCAACTGTAAGTACTGAAAGTGTTTGAACCTAGTTCAGAGTGAGTCAGATATATACCTGGTTTCAAATCCTGGCTCAGCCATTAACTTGGGTCAGTCACTTGACCTCTTCAGAGTCTTGATTTTCTCATATCTAAACCGAGTTGGTATGAAGATTAAGTGGGTTAACACAGCAAAGTGCTTACCACATAGCAAGCATCTGTTAAATGTGAGTGGTCATTATTTTACCCCGTGATGGGTGCAGACTTTGGAGGATACATATTACACATGGGATGGATGTGAATCTTTTGAGGCCAGCAGGATGAATGTAATGGCAGAAAAATGGCACCCAAAGATGCCAATATTGTAATCCCTAGAAGGTGAATATGTTGTCTTACATGGCAAAAAGGACTTTGCAGATGCTTTTTTTTTTTTTTTAAAGATTTTATTTATTTGAGAGAGAGAATGAGAGAGAGAGCAGGAGAGGGGGGAGGGTCAGAGGGAGAAGCAGACTCCCTGCCGAGCAGGGAGCCCGATGCGGGACTCGATCCTGGGACTCCAGGATCATGACCTGAGCCGAAGGCAGTGGCTTAACCAACTGAGCCACCCAGGCGCCCCTGCAGATGCTTTTAAGTTAAACATCTTGAGATGGTGATTATCTTGGATTATCTGGGTGGGCCCAGTGAAGTCACAGAATCTTTATAAGAGAAAGACAGGAGGGTCAGTGTCAGAGACTGGTTGGAAGACACTTCACTTCTGGCTTAGATGGTAGAAGGAATCATAAGCCAAGGAATGGAGGTGGTTGGAAGAAGCTGGAGAAAGTGAGGGAACAGATTCTCCCCAGAGCCTACAGAAGGCAGCCCTGCCAGCGCCTTGATTTTAGCCCAGTGAGACTCATTTCAGACTTCTGATTTACAGTACTGTAAGATCATAAACTTGTGTTGTTTAAAGACATTAAGTTTGTGGTTAACAGTAATGGAATATTAATACACACCCATCTTCAGTGATTCATGCTTTTCCTTTGATACACTTCACATATTCCACTGAGGTTGTTAACAATCTTTTCAGTATTTCTGGTTAGCATGAAAGCCATAGGCACTTTCCTAAGTTCCATTTGCCATCTTGATGCACAGGAATTCTTTCTCTCCCTATATCTGAGGTAGTCTGCATTATAGAGATGACACAGACTGGCAGCCTGACACAACCTAGAGGTCAAAGGCCTGGACTCTGGATCTACACAGACCTAGGTCTGAATCCTGGACAGGTCCCTGAGTTGTTGTGAAAGGATGGGGAAGTGACTACCCAAGTATCTCCAATCTTTAGTGTCCTCATCTATAAATTAGCAATACTGTTTCAGAGTTATCATAAAGGGAATATGAAACAACACATGTAAATCTCTCAGCACATGTCCAGCACATAGCAAATACCCGACAAATGGTGGTGGTAATTATTATTACCATTAATTGTTATTGTTATTCTGATGCAATCATGGGCTTCTGCCTGTTACAGGGTAATTTCTGGGTTTTCAGGGACTATGGCTGCTGTAGTTTTAAGAACCTTGAACATTATTGCTCAGGGATCACTGTTCCACAGAGCACACACGTGGATGGATTCATTACGGAGAAGAAGATTACAGTGGGCCGGGCAAGATGATGCCCCAGGAAGAGTTCTGAGTAGGGCAGTGAGGTGCTCAGATTTAATAACTAACATTGAGTCCTTACTGTGTGCCTGCCTTTGCTAAGGGCTTTGTATGGATTTGCTGGTTCCTTATGCCTAATGGCTCTCTGCAGGGTGGCAGTTAACATCCCCATTTGAAAAAGGGGAGATCAAAGGCCAAGGAGGCTATGCAGCCTGCCCTGGGTCTGGCCACTAAATGTGTACCAACCCAGCCTTTTTGCCTCTAGTGCTTCACATTCTTCATATTCAAGATCCTGGCTCCTGAGTTGCCCTGCTGGAAGCAAATGCTGTCGTGCCTCAGGGAGAGGTGTGACCGTCCCAGGACAAGGCTTTCTGGTGGAAACAACACCGCTCACTCACGTGCTATGGAAGGAAGGTGGAGTGGAGCTGGCAGTGCCTTCCTGGAGACAGCTCTGGACAAAGCCACTCAGGCGTGTTTTGAAGTGAGGCTGCCCTAGGGGGTGTGTAGAAGAAAGGCAGTGTTATTGATGTTTCCCATCACGATGCTTACAGTTCTTCATTTCTGGTCCCTGAGCCTCAGGAGTCCTCAGTGCAGCTGCCAAATTGCTTCATGCTCCAGAAAGTGGGGTGCCTCTTAACTAAGAAAAAAACTGGCATTTTCTACCAACAGCCCCAACTGTTAGAGCTTCTTATAATATTAACAAGGCATCCACAGCATTCTCCAGAGAGCACCATGCTTCTTATTCTTTTCTTTTCTCTACCAGAAAGGGCTTTGTTCTTTCTCTCCTTCTTCCTGACTATTGAAGGGACTCCATCTTCTTTGCTTTGGTCTGGGCCTGTGACAGCCAATATGGTGTCCTTGTGGCTATTTAAATTTAAATTAATTAAAATAAAATAAAAATTCAGCTTCTCAGTTGAAGTAGCACATGTCAACTGCTATTTGTCACCATACCTGCCATATGACAAATAGCTTGTGGCCACTAAGTTGGACCACACAGATATAGAACATCTCCATTGCAAAAAGTTCTCCTGGATGGTCCTGGTCTAGGGCTTTCATTCAGTTACTCATTCAGCTCTTATTAACTGAGCATCTGCTATGTGCCAGACACTGTTTTAGGTCCTGGGAAGTAAGCGGTCAACAAGAAAAGTGAATCTTTTCCCTCCTAGAGTAACCTCCATGATGGGTAAGACAGTCATGCAGATAGTAGTTGCAGAATGTGAAGAGTCCCAAAGGAGACTAGGAAGGGTCAAGGAAAGGAGAGCAATGGTGAGTGGGGAGCATAGGCAGACAGTTGTGGGGAAGGCAAACATGAGATGCCCTCAAACCCCCTTCCTGCCCTGTGTCCTGAAGAGCTTATGCCTTCAGCCCATTCACTGAATCCTTTGCTTGGGCTGTGCCTGCTTTGAGTGCAGGGCAATGAGGAGGACCATCCCCAGAATGGTAGCCCCTTCTATATGTGGGGATGTGCAACACCTGGAGACAAAATGGAGAGAACTTCAGGTGCCAACAAAAAAGCTAGGGTGATCCCTTGGTTGACCACAGGCTGGTGAAGACAGGGTGTTACTTCTCTTCTCTGGGGGGAAAGAGATAGCATTGCCATAAAGGGGTTTCTATTCCAAAGCACAGGCTTTTCTCCCAGTTACCGCTCAGTGACTAAGGAATTAGTGGCTTTATATTTGACCTATTCCTATCCTCTGACATTGTGGATCGATACTTTCCTCCTCATGGGCTTGCCTAAAGCACAAGTGGCAATGCCAGTGACTTGTCCTTGACGAGAGGAGGTTTAGTATCTCTAACCAACAGAATGATGGGTTGCAGTGGAAATGCTATCTGCCTTCGGGTAGCGTCCCAGAAGTGAGTTGGTCAGTTGTTGGGGCTGTTCCAGGCATGGTGTCTCCCATCATTCCTTCATGGGTTTTGGTGTTTAACTTCCAGAGAACTTAGATGAAGGAGACAGATGGATTCCCATGTCTTTTCCCAATATTACCATTTGAGTTGATTTTATCATGTCTCCAGATACTGAAACTTGAAATGACTCCTGGCCACTTATTCGCCATCAGTCCAAGTAGAGAATTACTGTTTAAATCTTGAGGATGAAGTTGGTAACTGGCCGGACACAGCGTGGCAGAAAGAGCTTAGTGTGGCCTGTCACAATTAAAATCCTGGGTGGCATTCTGCTGGAGGGGATTATGGAGCCAGCACAGCTGGAGATTGTTTCAGCGAAGGAATATGGATTCTTGTGTTTTTTTTTTTAAATTGGATTTCTTTTTTTTTTTTTTTTTGGATTTTATTTATTTATTTGAGAGAGAGAGAGAGCACACACGCAAGCCAGGGGTGGGTGTGGGTGGGAGAGTGGTGGGGAGGGGTAGAGGGAGAGGGATAAGCAGACTCCCTGCTGAGCAGGGATCTGAATGCAGATGCAGGGCTCCATCCCAGGACCTTGAGATCATGACCTGAGTGGAAGGCAGATGCTTAACTGCTCAACTGAAGGAGCCACACAGGCACCCCCGGAATATGGGTTCTGTAGCAATAAATTCATGCCTGTTCTTTATCCTTGGTGGAGACTTTTATTCTCTCTGTCTCATAACTTTTATTTGTTGTGTGTTTACCATATGCCAGGTTGTATATCTCAATCCTTATAGCAACCCTGTAAGGTTGGCCCCATTTATCATGCCCATTTTACAAATGAGCAAGTGGAAGGTCAGACGTTTGAGATAACGTCTAGTCATAAAGTGACTGAGCCACAGAGTGGAGATTCCAATCTTGGACTCCATCTCTAGAACTGGCTTTCTTAATTGGGGTGGTATATCTTTAACAGAAAACACCTAAGAGATGAGGCTCAGTCTTTGCTCAGTCTTGGCAGGCAACAGCACCTAGCCAGCATTCAGTATCACTGCTTTCACTGCTTTTATTTTTATTTGAAGTGATATTGGTTTTCTCTTTACAGTAGTGATGAAAGTTTCCTCTAAAAGTAAATGTATTGTATGTAAAAAAAAAAAAGTGCTTCTATTTAAATAAAAATATGAATTAAGTAATTGTAAATGTGGTGTGGATGTGGCAAAAATAGTAACAGTGGCATGAGAATACCCCCGATCTTCCATTAAGGCTGAGACATGGCCATTTGTTGGTTAGGAGGGCAAAGGATGTCATAGATGGACCTTCCGGGTATTCAGGAAGTGAAATGCCAAGTCCTCCTGTGTGTGTGTTCAGTGGGGGTGCTTAGAGACCACCATTGCAGAGCTGAGAGCTGGAATGCACCGAGTGTGGCAAATAAGGGGATTTCTCTGGAACATCCTAGAAAAGGGAGGCTTGATTGTGGTTAAGGAGGACAGTGCTGAAGTTTAATTCTTACTGGGAAACCCCTGTACATATACTCTAGTGAGCACTGATGGGAGGCCTTCATTGTGCCAGATGCTTTTTTTCATCATCTCACCGAATCTTTACAACAACCCCCTGGACACTTATGGTTCCCATTTTACCCATGAGGACACTGAGACACTGGAAGGATGTCATTTGACATCACACACGTACACAGGGAGCCTGAATCCAGAGACCCTGTGCTTACTCTCTCTCTTAAAGTCAGTCATGACACGTGTTTATACATATTCATTTTCTCCTCTTTTGACCTCAGTTCTTTGATGGATCTGAGACGAGTTGTTGATTTTCAGTTCATTTTTTTTCCTGCTTGCTGTCCGAACAACAGTGATGACTTCCAAGCTCCTCTATGCTGGACTGGAGACCTTCATTTTTGAAAGATATTTTCATGGGGTATAGAATTCTAAGTTGACAGTTCTTTTTTCCTTTAGCATTTTAAAGATGTAGCTCCATTTTCTTCTGGATTGTGTGGCTTCTAATTTTAAGTGTCCTGTAATGCTTATCATTGTTCCCCTGTGTGTAATGTGTCCTTTTTCTCTGGTTGTCTTCAAGATTTCTCTTTATCTCCTCTTTTTGGACCATGGTTGGCTTGAACTTTTCTCGTCACAATTGAATATAGGTAAGACCAAGAAACTTTCTTTGGCCAGTGGAATATGAGCAGAAGACTCAGGAGACATTGTATGATTTGCCATATTCTATTTCCACTGCCATGGCAAGTGGTGACAATGTTGAAGATGGTTGTTGCTTTGTAGACCCAACTTCTGCTGTGAGGATAGAGTGGACCAGTGGCTCCACCTGACCCACCATGAACATGTAACATGCAGTAGATACTTTTTTATGGCTATTACGATTTGAGGGTTGTTTATCATTGTAGCACATCCAGCCTATCCTGACTGAGAGACTGTATCACTTTCTTCCAGATGGAATCAAGGGGATGGTTTGTGGGAGAGAGCCCAGTATTAAAAGTTCTTTGCTTATAAACCTAACCCACTGACAACCACAAAGATGAAGGGATAACAAAGAGGGAAATACTGTAGAACAAAAGAAAAAACACACACAACCAATCCTACAGGATTTTCATAGACCCCTACCTCATCTTGTAAACAGCACCGACACTGTTGGATAATTAAGATTCATGTCCATCTGACATTAAGCAGCATTTTGTGAACTGTTAATTAAGATTTAATCAGTCACATATTTTATTCTTACTGAATTAGAAGATTAGTGTTAATTTCTGGCAGAGTTCCATTACTCCCTGTTGAAGGAAATCAATGTATCTGAACATAATTTAATGAGAAGGAGCTGGTACCATAGTGAAAACAGGCTAGAGAGACATTATCTTGACATTTTACGTAATTCAGTAAGTCTGGCAAAAGAGGAGTGATTGACAAAGTCATTATTTCTTTCACCAAGGGATAGAAAGCACATTTCTGACAATGAATTAAGATTTTGGTAGTGAAAGAACACAATGAGAATTAAGAATGGGGCTGATGAAGTGCTTGCTCACCACCTTGTGTATAGCTTCTGGGCAAGGTTGGTCAGTCATGGGATTTGCATTTCTGACTTGAGATGAGGAAAACAGCCTCAACAGAGCACAGGCAGGCAAGATGGGCTACGACAGTGGGTGGGATGCTTATTTGCAAGGTGTTTTCAGGTTGGATCTGGTGAGGACTGCTGTTTACAGGAGGTCTGCCTGGGAAGGAATGTAGTAGGCACTTAATACATATATGTTGAATGGATATGTCCATGGAGGTGAATGTGTCTTCAGAGACTATCAGATGCCTCCCACTAAGTAGTAAAATATGCAGAAGTGTCCTTGAATGTGCCACATGGTCTTACTGCATTGAAACCCTTCCTTAGGCCCATTTAAAAATGCAGGAATAGTGAATGGTTACTAGTTTATTTATTGGCAAACATAGTAGATGTTATCCATTTATGATGCTGATACTGGGGGGCTATGGCAAGACAGGTGAGGGTGGGGTAGATGGGCTGGGCTCTGCCCCAGTGTGGTGCGAAGGGGGAACAGAAGCAGCAACCCAGAAGAAGCTGGGAGACCAGGGGCACATTGTGAGGCATCAATTCTGATGGGTTCAAGCCCAAAGATAAGGCCTAAGTGAGGCCAGGAAAGACCAAATCACTGGGACAGATCAGAAGCCAGTCCTGCCTCTTCAGGAGAGATTTCTGCTGGCGTTAAAACATAAAGAGAGAGAGTGGCTGTCAGAAGGTGCTTGGGCCTTGCCTGTGAGCGGAAAGCTAAACCAGTTACAAATTTTATGGGCTAAGGATGAGTTCCTACATAGCCCCCATACCTCCTACTCTCTGCTCTTCCTTCCACCCTTTCTCTCACCATTCCTTCTTCCTCTACCCCCTTCCTCTCTCCTTCCTTCCTCCCACACTGTTGATGGAGAACTTAAAGTCTCTATTAGCAGAGGAAAGAGCCCTGTCTATGGCAGAGACATAATGTCAATTCTACAGCCTCACAAACAAACAATATGCAGAGGATTAGTACCCAGACTTGGGGGTGCAGGCAGGCAGGAGAGCATCTTGCTGGGGTCTGAATCAGGTTGGGAGCACTGCAGGGCCAGCCCGGAGCAAAGAGAGCATTGCTGCTGGTGGAGACACCTCAAAGAGAGACTGGCCTGGGGCAATGAAGGACCAGCTTGCCAGTGACTGGCTGGTTTCTCAGGGTGTGTCATGGGGTCCTGGTGTGGTAGGCAGAATTTCCAGGAATGGTCCCAAGAGTCTACACGTCTGATCCCCAGAACTTGTAAATGTGGTGATTCATCATTCCTGTGGCTGTGTTCTATTATATAGCACAGTTCCCTGTGCCCTGCTCTAATCCCATGAGCTCTTAAGAACAGAGAACTTTCTCTGGCTGGTGGCAGAAGGGAAATGAGGGAAACCTGAGGTGTAAGAAGGCCTCAAAGTGCTGTTGCTGGTTTAAAGAAGCAGAGGCCACAGGATAGTGAATGTGAGAGGCCTCTAGGGGCTGAGAGAGACCCCTGACCAAAGGCCACCAAGGACACAGGGACCTCATCTTACAGCCACAAGGAACAATAGCCTGCATGAACAAGGTGGCAGAATCTTCTCCCATTCCCATAGATGTGAGCCCAGGACAGCCAGTATTGTGACTTTGTCTTGTTAGGCCCTGAGCAGAGAGCCGCGTGGAGTCCCTTGGACTTTCCAGCCTGTGAGATGATAGATGAGTGCTGTATAGGCTGCCCAGGCTGTGGTGATTTGTTACGCAGCAATAGCAGACTAACATACCTGACCTCCCTTGACCAGAGTCATACCCAAAGCTGCATAATGCAAAGCTGGGTTGGGGTTAGTGAGGTGGATTTAAACAAATGTGGTGGGTTAATGTGGCCTGGTAGCCTTAGGTAATAGGGAATAGTAGAAAAATAGAAACCATTCCATAGGCACATTTCCATTCTGTTGGAAGACATTTAAAAATAACAAGTTTTTTTATGAGCATATAATCATTATATACACACCTTTTGCAGACTTTGTGTCTACCTTTTTCTTAAATTAAAAAAAAAATAGGATTCTGCAAAGATGACACACTGAATTTGGCTTCTTCCTCCTGCATGATCACTTGTAATCCAGTGGCTTCTGGGCCCTGGGAGTGGCCAGACACAAAGTGTGGCGCTGGGCTTTGGGAGTCCCAGCAGAGAGAATTGGGGTGAGCTCAGAATGTAGTGGGTAGTGGGAAGACCTTGGTCCTTAGGAGACAAGTGAAGCCCTGCAGGGAGAATTGAGTGAGGTTCCCCGTCCCAGCGAGTGAGCCTGGGAAGAAAAATAACCATCCATCTAAGAGGGCCTGGGAACATAGAATGCATAAAAGAAAAATCTGGCAGATTTGATTCTTTAATTATTAAAAAAAGACATTTAAATGGCAAAACATATAAATAAAGTCAATAGATGAATAATAGACTTGGAAAATATTATGCAAAAAATATGCAAAGAAATCTTACAAGTCATCTAGATGAGCTTAAGGAACCAAATTAAAAAATGGGCAGTTGACAGATGAGCAAACTCAAATGGCCAAAAAAAGAAAAGAAATTGTGTTTGCAGTTAGTGAAAACCAAAACCCTTAGTTTATATCTTTCTGAATGTCCAGAATATAGTAAGAGTCATAATGCCTGCTCTGGTGGGGATATGAGGGATAGGATGTCCATACACTGCTGTTAGAAAGTGAAGGGTTTTCTTGGAAAGCAATCTGAGAGTAGCTCTTAATTAAAATTAAAATACATGAACCTCTTGACTGAACTATCCTACTCCTGCAAATCTAGCCCATGGAACTGAAAGCAAGTAAGCAAGAACAGATGTTCGAGGATGTTTAATGTGGCTTTGTTTGTAGAGGGAGGGAGGAAAAAACAAGGTAAAGATCATCTGCAGAGGAATGGTTGAATGAATGAATGAATTAGGGACAATTTTCTGCCATCAGAAAGAATGAGTCAGAGCAATGTCGATTGTGTTAAAGGTATATCCATGAATTATGATTGAGTGAGTAAAGTAATTGCTGAATGGTGTATATATGATCCCATTTTTAATGAAGATAAAAGCAACCATGTACATACATGTACTACTGATATGTAGTTATTTAAGAATAGAGAAGGCTATGGAACAGTGCAGTCCAGGTTGTAATATGACCACTGGGTAGTGGGAGGGGAACACTGGAGAGGGGAATTGATGCATAAAAAGGAAAAAGAAAAGATCGCATGACAAAAATAAACTGGGTATGTGTGATATGATTACCTGGAACCATTTAGATAAATTTATAGATGTTTGTATAAAGAAATGTAAAATCTTACATTTGTTTATTTATTTATTTTTAACTTAATTTAATTTTATTATGTTCTGTTAGTCACCATACAGTACATCATTAGTTTTTGATGTAGTGTTTCATGATTCATTGTTTTCGTATAACACCCAGTGCTCCATGCAATATGTTCTCTCCCTAATACCCATCACCGGGCTAACCCATCCCCCCACCACCCTCCCCTCTAAAACCCTCAGTTTGTAAAATCTTGTAAGATGCAGCCCCAATTTAATAGTCACTCATCCCTGTTATATGAGGTAGTGGCAACAGCTAAGTGCTGAACAGGACAATTATTCTAATCCAGTCTGGGCTATTTTGCCATCTTTCCCTAGTGGTGACATCTTGTATAACTGTAGTACAATGTCACAACCAGGAAACTAACATTGGTACGGTCTGTGGACCAAACTCCAGACCCCGTTCGTTTTCTCTGGTTTTTACACACACTCACATGTGTATATGTGTGTTTGTGTAGTTCTGTGCAGTTTTCTCCCAAGTATAGATCTGTGTAACCACCACCACGATCAAGACACAGAATGACTCCATCACTACAAAGGAGCCCCCCTTTTTCACTGCCTCCACCCCATCCCATAGGGACCACCACAGGAGCAGAAACCTGAGCTTTTCCCACTGTCTTCCGTGAAGGTTCCACAGACTCCAGGTGCACCGTGGGCTCTTGCTCTGTGTCCCTCCTGCCTCTGTCCTTGTGGCTTTTGCTGCCTCTTTGTGACCAGGGGTGGCTTGTCCTGTGCTGTACCACTGCCTTATTAAAGTAAGGCCCTTCTTTACAAATCTATCCTGCTGTTTGCTCTGTTCTCCTTCCCCTGACGATTGTGGCTTTGAGTAGCTCATAGACTCATCTTATAAGATTGGCTCTTTTCATAAACCATTCTCACTCTGTTTCAGGTTGCATCCAGCCTGATTTTGGTAGGAAGGGCTCTTGTTATCTTCTGGAGCTACAATGGCCGGACTTGCTCAGACTGGGCATCATCTTTTGTGCAAGCATCATTTAGAAAATAAAATGCATTTCTCTGAGAACCCTGAGAAGTTTCCTGGGTATTATTACTCAAGGCTCAGGGTTTTACAATTTCCATTTCTCAGGCAATTCAAAGAAAAAGGAGGAGAAATCAACTAACTCTCACTGTCCTGAGGGCTCCTATGTCTCTTTGTCCTTGTCTGGCACTGGCCCACTGGTCACCTTCAGCTTTATACATTTGCTGGCATCTAGTCTTATTTTCCCCCTGGTGTGCCTCACTTAGTAGGTATTCAATAAGTATTCACAAACCGCTGAGAAACTAAAGAACTGGGGAGTGTTTCTCTCTCTCTCTCTCTAATTTGTTACGTTTCTTAACACACTGGTAAGGGTTCAGTGCATATCTGCTGAATTGCACTGGAAGACAGCACCACCTAATTTTGGACAAATTATATTTACTGTAACTTGTCTCTGCAAGTCCCAGTTATCCGGAGTTTGATGAAGGGCTGTGTACTTTATCACTGTGGCGTGTTGGAACAAGACTGGTCTGGCTGGATAATCTCAGGCTATTTACTTAATCCTTCTCAGCCCCATTTGTAAAATGGGGCTGATCGTGTTCTGAGAAGTTAAGGGATAAGCCAAGTGCCCAGCACCTGAGTAGGCTTTTGATAATTGGTTGGCTTCTTACTTCTCCCTCCTGCCATGCATCCTCTTGCAGGTGGGATTGCTGGGAGCTAACAAGACCCAGAGATTAGCATTCATTAGGATCAACACCTGTGGAGGGGAGGAGCCAGAAGCAGATATAGGCAGAGGGGGTAAGGTGGGCTGCAAAGCAGTCTAAGTCAGGGCTTCTGTAGGGGTGTTCTTAAGCTGGTTTAGAGTTGGAGCAGTGTTCCTCTGTTGGCACCAGGAGCTTGGCTCTTACAAGTGTAAAACCCATGACTGGATGCAGGCTGCTCAACCTTTGGCAAGTCAGGGCTCCTCAGCTGAGGCAGTCCCTGCCCCAGGCTCATGGCTTGGGGCTTTCTGCCCGTAGCTGTCCTGGTGGTTCAGGGAGTCGGACACTGGTTACTGAAGGAGGATCTGGACAGTGTATTGCAACATTCATCAGACACTTACAGTCCAGTCACTGCTCCACACAATCTCTGAGGATAAACTTGCAGTGGGAGAGGGGGAGAAGCTGTTTACTTGAGCTTTCAAGGGGTAATTTGTAAGGTGCTTTTAAGCTTTTTTGGTGAAGTCAAAACTATTGACATAAATGGGTGCTTAAGCATGAATATATCTAGGTTTCGATTACGGAGCATTCCATCTGGTCCCGGGATCATAGTGGACCACACACTAGGTATTTGGAGGCCATTCAGTTAAGCTTGCAAAGGGCCTTTGGAGACTCTTCCATACATTTCCCTTGTCTTTAGGTAGAACTAACATTTCATCAGTTTGCAGAGTGATCTTCCAGAGACATAGAAAACAGGATTCTACTATGTCTTACAATTATTCACAGAACCAGGAGTTCATACTCTTGTATCTAACTGGCCAATTCGAGTTAGTCATATGCAGGAAATACAGTTGACCTTTAAGAAACATGGATTTGAACTGTAGGTTCACTTATATATGTGGGGTTTTTTTTTTTGGATAAATATAGTACTGTGTTTTTTCCTTACATTTTTTTGTTTTAAAGATTGTATTTTTTTTTTGAGTGCTGAGTGTAGAACCTGATGCAGAGCTCGATCCCACGACCCTGAGATGATGACCTGAGCCAAAATGAAGAGTCAGACGCTTAACCGACTGAACCATCCAGGCACCCCTAAAGATTTTATTTTTAAGTAATTTCTGTACCCAACATGGGGCTCAGACTCACAACCCCAAAATTAAGAGTCACATGTTCTACTGACGGCCATCTAGGTGTCCCTCTTACGGTTTTCTTAATATTTTCTTTCCTCTACCTGTATTATAAGAATATAGTATAAAATCTTAAAGGAATACAGTATATAATACATATACAAAATATGTGTTAATCGATTGTTCTTGGTAAGGCCTCTGGTCAACAGTAGGCTATTACTAGTTAAGCTTTTGGGGAGTCAAAATTTATAGGTGGATTTTTGACTGTATGGTGGGTTGGCACCCCTAACCGTTGTGGTGTTCAAGGGTCAACTGCCATTTAGGGATATAGAAAAATAGCCCTCTTGACCTACGCCTTGATTTCCTGGCACCTGAAGGCAGTTGGCTTCAGGATGACTCTTTACTCCATGAAACAGGGATAGCTAATCAGTTTAATAGAACAGGCCAGCTCAGCCTAATTGCTCATGGTTGCCTGAATCCCTACATGCAGGATTCTATGACCTAAATGGGTGCTTTAGGTTTAGCAGAAAAAAACCTCATGACTGAGTAGTCATGTCTGCCAAGGTACAGGGCTGGTAGGCATGCTATTCTGGGTAGCCGTCAGTTTTAGGAACGCCAAACCAGCACTAGTGAAAACTGCTCGTGGACAGCATTCTATGCTTCCCAATCTAATTCCTTTCTCTGCTCTCTGTCCAAGAATCCAAGGATGTTTGAGTATTATTCTAGGAGACTTAAAAACATGTGGCATCTTCTGAGGCTGTTCATGTCCTGATTTTTTTTTCTTTTCTTTTTTTAATAGATTGGTTCAAATATGCTCTGAGCAATGCCTTTTGCTTTGCCTAAATGTTAGTTGGGTGTTCCATGCCATATTAAGAACAATGATTTATTATGTATTGACATGTTTATGTGTAATGCAATAACATTTGGAGATGTTAATTTTACTTATAATTAATAGTTATAGGCTATAATAATAGTTAGGATTTAATGCATGCCTAATATATGCAGGCAGCTTATATCCCTTACTTCCTTCAACCCCATAAACACCCTACTCTCATTTACCAGAAAGGGAGATGGAAGCCCAGAGAGGTTAAGTAACTTCCCTAGGTGTCCCAGCAGATATTTTTTATTCTAATGCTCATGCTCTTTCCACTGGGTCCCATCGCCTCCTCAGAGCCTCCTAGACTTTAATTGTATCACACTAATATTCCTTCCAGTTTCTTAGGGTATTTCTAATGGCACCCCACAGAAAGGAAAACAAGAGACTGATGTCCAGAGAAGTTCCCAGGCATTTGCTACTGTTGGGTGCACAAACTCTCATTTCCTGATCCTTGTGACGCTTGAGCTGTGCAGATACAGTAGGTAATTAGGCATCTCCTTGTATACCTTAGGATTCTATGGTTGCAGTTAGAAAATCCAGACTGGTAGCCTCAAGAAAGAGCAGGATTTGTTGTGACTGCAGGGGGCATCTCAGGAACTCTGAGGTCAGGGGGCCCTTAGGAGCCAGGGCTAGAGCTCCTAGGGACTCAGGAGCTCCTCTCTCCATCTGCTTTGCATTTCTGCCCCTCTCTGCACACCAAGCACATTTTCCTCTCTCACTGAAGGATGGCTTGCTTTATTTCTCTGTTGTAATGGCAGAAAATGGCTGTCGATAACAACTCTTGAGTCCCCATGGCCTCTGTTCCAAGAGAGCAGTCAGAAAAACTGGCTCTCCTTTCAACTCGAAATTCTTAGGGAAGGAAACTGAATGGCTCAGCTTGGGTCAGGTGACCAAACAACTATGGCCAGGAAAGTGGCTTTATGTTGTACAAGTATGGCAGATCCTGTGCATGGTAGTGTGAGTTTACCATGTCCCTTTAAAAGAGGATAGAAAAGAAGCTGCACAACCCAGTCAAAAGTCCAGTGAACTGGTTGATTGTTGTCTAAGCCTGGTACTAAGCCTAAGTAAGCATTTGTTACATGGTTTTGGAAAGCCTCTTAACCTAGCTAGTAGGTAACGTATGTAACTAACATTTATGGAGAGCTTTTACCATTGCTAGATGCTAATTAGAATGTGGTGTGTTGTGTGGGTTTTGTTGTTGTTGCTGTTTTTTTCTTTTTTTTTTTTTTTTGGTGGCAATTCTGTCTGTCAGGGTGGGGAGACAGAGGCACTGCATAGAGCGATTAAGTAAGTTGCCCAAGATGCACAGCTAGTAAGTGGTAGAGCTGGGAATTTAAACCCGGGCCATCTTAGGCCAGAGTCCACTCTCCCAACCAATGTGCCATACTCCCTGCCGTGGAGGAAATGAGGATAGAAAGTGAGGTTGATAAATTACACCAACTCCCCTGGAACAGAGCTGAAAAAATCTTGGAGAAAGCCCTCAAAGTGACCTGCACTAAAAATGTGTCTTTGTCCAAAGGCAGCCTTGACTTAGCATGGAACAGCCACATCCCTGGGTGAAGCCTGAGGACCCCTGTCCGGTTCTTCTGGGAATGGCCATGCCCTGGCCAAATGCATGTCTACTCTGCATTTAAGGTGCAGGCTCACATGAAGGCACTGTAGTCCCTGACTCCAAGCCAGGGTTTCTGTCATATATTTGAAGTTCTGATTGTGTTTCTTTAATCTGGAGAGTAAGAGGTGTACATCTCTCCGTGCCAAATCAGCACTGCAAAAAGGAATGAGAAATTTCTAAAAATATGGACTGTGCAGAATCCCATTTCATGGAGGCTCAGGATGTCTTTGGGTTTGCTATGCATCAAGCAGGTTAGGATTCTGACAGACTTTCCTTAGGTCTGGTCTCACCCTTTCCTCTCATGAGATGAAGGCATGAAACATCTTTATTTCCATCATGGCAACTTCACTTCCTACTAAATAATGTTTTAAAATTATTTGTTCATGTCGTCTTCCTTCTGATGGAACATCATTTCCACGAGGGTCAGGATCTGATCTGTTCTGATTTCTCACAGTGTTTTGTCCATAGTGGACATTCTGCAAATCTAGATAGAATGAGTAAAGAAATCAAACATCTTTGTCAGGTGAACTGAGTTTTCTTTTTTGAATGCTTTCTCCTAGGTCATTAGCTTTTTGTGTGTGATGAAATCTTGTTTATGAATAAAGGGTTGGCAGTCTTTGAAATGATGCTATGGTTGGATTTTACATTTCCTTATATAACTGCCTTTTGGAACTTTGAGTCAAATGTTCTCTTTATTTGCTCGTAATATGAAGCACTTGTAGTTACAAGCTTCCCTGGGGGCAGAGTTGATACTCGGAAAGACCACCATTGTTTTATCTCCTTGCCCCAACTGGGCAACACATCCCATGTCAGAATCTGTAGCTGGGCTTGGGGAGGAAAGGGGATCCAGGGTCTACAGTCTCCATGTTTTCTACCCTGGGTCCCTAAACCTACTGAATGATGGGGGTCCCTTTCCCATGACAGCCCCTCACATCTCTTGTTGCATTGCTGACCTCCCAGGAAGTGGTTGCAGTGACGCTCTTTATCAAAGTGGGCCATAGTGTGAAGTCAGCTAGGACCTCCCACCTTCATTGTGATCCCCACATCTAAGAAAGAGAGACCACTTGCCCTTTGAATATGGGAAATGGGTCTGGCTAAGCACAGGTTTGTGGAGAGCAGGGGGGCTATGCAGGCCTAGGGGAGAGTGCCAAGAAGGGCTTCTAGGAGCATGTGTACCTATATGGAGTGTGACCATGTAGGCTCCTCCACTGACGGGAGGTTTCCCCCTCCCAGCTGATCTGGGAGCCCCCTGTGTCCCCAAAAGGGGGGCTTGGCAAGAGTCGGGTCAGCTCAGTCCAGCTCTTAGAGATAGGTTTTTTCTGCCAACAGGATCCCAAACCCCAAATCTTCTGTCTACAGCCTCTCCCTGGGCATAGCTGTGCCTGCCTTCCTGGGTGGTAATGCAACAGCTGCCTGAGCTTCATTTCGTCAGTGGAAGAAGAGAGCAAGCGGGGATATGAGGTCTAGAGCAGAAGTGGTACAGCTGGAAAGTAGTGAAAAACCTTCAAAAAGGAGCCTCTTTGAGTCTCCTTGCTTATTCAAAACTGACTTAACATTCAAGAGAAAGTCAACGATGTGGTTTTCCCTAAAGGGAGACCGTTCTTAACATTGAAGAAATAATGACTCCAACCCCCACCCCAGTTCAGTTGCAGGGCACACTTGGACTTGGTGGTCCCACCTGCATTAGGTTGCTATGTGTCTGAGGGAGCTTGCAGGAACTACATCTTAATGGAATGCATGAAGCATCCCCAAATTTCTGATAAGAGGTAGGACCACTGTAAGCAGGAGGGTTGCTGAATATTTTTTTTTCCTTCTTGGAAAGGAATAAATAATTTAAAACCATTGGATAAAAGTGTCAATTCTGTTGAGCCTAGAAGACCCAAATTGTACCCAGTGTTGGCATCTGCTGCCAGGGTAGCTGTCAATAATGGAAGGTCTGTGTTAGGCACCTTTAGGTCCACACAGAGCCTCTCAGCTAGCTTCTCTCCAGGGATGCTACAGTTGATGAAAAAACACATTTTCCTCTTTTTGTGATTGAATTCTTTGCTGGAGGGAGTGGCTGTTTCCTTCTCAGCACTGAGTCCTGAGATGGCTTTTCACCAGCCTGTTTGCTACTAAAATGGACTCTCTGGAGAGCAAAGAGCTACACCTGGAGGCTTTTTCTATCTTCACTCCAGGGAGGAGGGCAGAGAAACCTTTCCTGATTAACCCCAGGGGGTGACCACTCACCAGTCAGGTGTTCCTCCTTTGCAAGTTGGTGCCAGCTCTGGCTCATTACCAGTCAGTGGTCTTAGTATGGACTGGGCCAGGTGTTTAATGAGTCAGTGACCCAGGAGCTGCAACCATCCCCAATTTACAGATGAGGAAGTTGGTGCTTAGTGCAGAATGGCTACTTGCCCAAGATAATGTCTGAGTAAGTGGTAAAGCCTGCATTCAAATCCATGTTGGCATTTGGCTGGGTCCAATCCCAGGCCCCCTCAGTGTCTCAATTCTGTTCATGGATGCCTGTGTGTTCTTTGCTCCACAGCATGGAGCATCTCATACAGCAGGCCTAGAGCCCAGCCTTCCTCTCCCCTCTTCCCGGTCTTCCTCATGTGCCTAGGGCTGGCTGTCATCTGGAAGCTTAGGGCCCTTGAGTGGTGTACTAGGAATCTCCAGAGAAATAGAACCAATGGGATGTCGGTGGGTGGGTGGGGTCCGTGTGTGTGTGTGTGTTTGTGTATGTACACACACACATAAAGGGATTTATTTTAAGGGATTGACTAACTTGATTATGGAGGTTGGCAAGTCCAAAATCTGCAGGGTGGGCTGTTGGGCTGGAGCTCTAGAAGGGCTGATGCTGCCGTCCAAAGGTCTTCTGCTGCAGAATTCTCTCTTGCTCTGGTGAGGTCAGTTTTTTTGCTCTGTTCAGGCCTTCACCTGAGGCCCACTCTTAGTAGGAAGGGCAATCTGCCTTACTCCAAGTCCACTGATTTCAAATCATCTTCCCAGAAGTGTTCAGAATTACCTTTGTCCACATATCTGCGCACTGTGGCCTAGCCATGTTGACGCATAAAACTATTACGAGTAGAGTTAGCTCAGGTTGGAAACCTTTGACCCTAACGCTGCTGTCATCCACAGAGACACTGTAGGGTTTGGAGGCTGTGGTGTTAATTGGTATGCTGTGTGGGTGGCTTTGCCTTGTGGGCTCTGTCTCTTGGGAATAGAGAGCAGGGGAGCCCTGGGTGTTTCAACAGGCTGTGTTTGGGGGGAGGGGCAGCAGGTGGTGCACAATGCAAGCGATGGGAGACCTTACCTGAACCTTCTACATTTCAAAATACACCCTGGGTGCACTTTACAAAGCCAGAGAAATGTGAACCTGCCCTTGCTTACTTTGTGAAATGGTCCATGATGTAGTTCAAGCATCCAGCACAGTCCCTGGTGTGTAGTGGTTACCCCTATATGGGAATACCCCTATATGGTTGAATACATGGTTGAATACATGGATGGTCTGATTAAGTAGTAGGGGTTCCCAACAGAGTTTCAGTCCTTTACTCAGTGAACGTGCACCTCATAAACACTGGTTGCTGAGCTAAGCAGAGGGTCTCCAGATTGACGGAGAAACGTGGTTCCTGCCCTTATGCTGGCTGTGTTCTAGTTGGGAAAGTGAAGCAAAATAGCATTAAGGCAAATATAAGCAACATAAAGGAAATGGGCTGCTGATACAGAGTGGCCAGGATAGACTGGCCTTCACCAGGAAGTTCTGGGAAGCCTTCTTGGAGGAGGTGACCTTTAAGCAGAAACCTGAAGAATGAGGTGGAACCAGCCTGTGGACATTTGGGGAAGTATTGTAGGCAGATGGGGCATCATGTGGAGAGGAACCCAAGAGCCTGGTGGATTCAAGAAATTGAATATAATTTAATATATAACAATTTATAGTAAAATGATTTGGGGGGGGGAAGGTGGCTAAATTTGGGATCATGTGTCCAGACAGTTGCACGGAAGCCTCCTCTCTGGACAGTCACTATTCATACAGTCCTTTGACAAGGTCCTTGTTATGGTCTATCTGAGTGAGTGGTGTAGGAGGTTTCCTCTGTTCCAGGACAGCCCTCCAGTCTGCGGTTAAGACAGGAAGCCTTGTAGGGTCTATTCAGCCATGAAGCATTAGCCCCTCCTGACTCTCCAGATGAAGAAGGGAACCAGGAAAGTCAGCCTACTCCGGCCCTCCTGCCTTGCCTGACTCACCACCATACTGTTACTTTTCATTCCCACTTTACCCTCTGCAGCAGGAGTGTTTCATGATTTGCCCACGCTGATCTCTTTGCTTAAGACAATGACTTTGGGGAGCAGGTAGGTTGGTATCAGGTTCTCTGCAGCTCCTGGTCCCAGTCAGTCCAGGCCTCTGTGCTTTGTTGGGATTTGTCTGCCCTGGGATTTGTTTTTGTGTGAATCCCCATGCTGCTCAGATGCTCAGACCTTGGGCAGGACTTAGAGGAGAGAGAGTTTCTGATGGATTTGAAGTTTATTGAAGGGTTAGCTCTGAAGAGGCAAGACACTCTAATCTCAACCACCCAGGGGTTTCCAGGAGGATTTGTGGGGGGAGCCTGTGGGGTCCTGGAAGAGTGACTGGAAACACAGCTGAGGCAGGTTCCAGCCCTGATGACAGTGGGGTAATCCGTGTTTGCAGTATGTGGTTTTGCACTGAGCCCACCAGAATAAGTTGTGGGCAGCAACAAAGTCTTGGAAATTTCAACCCTGCCTTGGATGGGCTGTTAGCCCTCCTTCAAAACCATCCCCAATGCACCTCTGCATCATAATTCTGGTGTTATCAATAAGAAACCACTGTCAGTGTCTGGCCTACTGTGGTTGATTGATTGATAGGTTCACTGAATGCCTGTCAAGCCCCTTCTATGGGCCATGCCCTGTGCCAGGTGCTGGGACTACATCAGTGAATGAAAAAGACCCAAATCCCTGCCCCAGGAAGCTGACATTCCTCTGAAGATTTTCCTAGAATTTCTTCATTCTGAGGTCATCTGTTGCAGCTTCTCATTGCGCTAATCATAGGCGGAGAAAAGGCTATTATCTCAAGAACTTTGAATAATAAGTTTGGGTTTTATGTTTGTAGGTTCCATTTACACATTCACTCATTATTTATTGAGCATCAACTATAGATTCATCACCATCTGGTTGGGGAGATATAGTGAGGAAGGAAAGGAAGGAGTCCCTTTCTTTATGGAGCACTGAGTGAGCAAGGAAGATGGTTGTCCAGAGGATTATCACATAGTTGATAACATTGTGGTCACTGTGGTCCCGTGCAAGACACAGGAACAGGTAGGGCCTGACCTCAGCTTGGGAGTTAGGGGAAGCCTCCTAAAGAAAGTGATACTGGAAGGATAAATGGGACTTAGCCAGGAACAGCCCAGGGGGAGGAAATGGTATGTGCAAAGGTCCTGTGGTGGTGGGGGGGGGCATGGTGTTTGAGAAATAGTGAGAAGGAGAGGTGGTTGGAGTGTGGTGGGGCAGGAGGGCAAAGTGAAGTTGGAGGGTTGGGCTGGGCAGGGGCTGGAGGAGGCAGAGCATCCAGGAGTGGGAATGAATTTCAAGATCCTGGCCAGGGCTTAAAGGGTAAGCCTATGGGCTGAGGGGGTAAAATCTGGACTTTGAGGTGGGGGGACTTCAGACACCCAGTGGTCAGAGCTCAGGGCCAGTCTTGCCTGGCCAAGGTTTTTACATATAAGCAATACCATACAGGCTATTTGTGAGGCACAAATGATCAGACCAAATGCCTCCTCCCACCCCCCCTTTTTTTTATTTAAGATGTTATTTATTTTAGAGTGATGGGAGTGGGAGGAGTCTAGGGGGGAGGGAGAAAGAATCTGAAGTAGACTCCACGCTTAGCCTGACATGGGGCTCGATCTCAGGACTGTGTGATTATGACCTGAGCTGAAACCAACAGTCAGATGCTCAACCATCTGAGCCACTTGCCCACTCCCCCCTGAAATGCCCCTGTTTTTTTTTTTTTTAAAAGATTTATTTATTTATTTGAGAGAGCGAGAATGAGAGAGAGTACATGAGAGGGGGGAGGGTCAGAGGGAGAAGCAGGCTCCCCGCTGAGCAGGGAGCCCGATGTGGGACTCGATCCCGGGACTCCAGGATCATGACCTGAGCCGAAGGCAGTCGCTTAACCAACTGAGCCACCCAGGTGCCTGAAATGCCCCTGTTTTATAACACTTTGCCACCACAACCCATTTACTACCCTGATGAACAAACAGATAACATAACCCACCTTTACACAGAGCATCAGAAGAAATCCGTATCTTGCTCTAGTTTTAAGGAGAAATAAAAGAAGGCAATTATAATAATAGGTACTTCAATATGTAAATGCTCAATTACACTGGAGTACATGATGAACTAACTGCTCTCAAATCTACTTATAATGGATTTGGGGATTTAAGAGAAGGATGACAATATCCAAGTGAGTCCTAGTGATACTTTTTTTTTAATAGTGACATTTTGAGACAGGAGCCACAGAAGAATGCTATGAGCACTAAGAATGAGTAGGTATATAGGGTTACTCTTGAGTGTGAAGACTACCCAGTGCTGTCCTGGTGACTTGGATACCATAGGGTGTGTTGTTGTTGGTGACTTGATTTTTCAAAGTGCTCAACAGCCTTTGGTCAATTTTGAATGGCACAAGTACATTTACGCATCAGAACAATTCAGGGTTGATTTCAACCATGCAAACATAGTTTGGGGTAGTGGAGTTAGATTCTAGGTTAAGATCATTCTATACGGGTTTATTTATTAATTGCCACAGAGAATGTATGGTGGGCTGATTCAGAGTTGTGTGGGACGTGGGAAAGTGCATGGGTCTGTCGGTTACCCTGCGGGATGTGTCACCTCTCTGTTCACTAAATGGCACATGCCCTCAGAATCACAACCAAAATCATCCCCGTAAATTCCCAGAGCTCCCTCTAGGGGGCAGCACCTTCTCCACCAAGGATCACAGTTCTAATAGGACTGAAGCCCTGGATGGGTTAATGAAGGGACTCTGGGGGCAGTGTCTACAGATATGGTTGGTTGGCCTAATGGGGCGAGAAGGAGGTAAGTTGTGGCCATAGTTGGTGCTCTCTTGGAGGTAGTGAAGATGTCTCTTGGGGAGACTGTGTGGCCCTGAGACTTGGGGGTCCACACCAACAGAGCTCCTTATAGGATGGTGGGGTCTCAGGTATAGAGAAGGGATGTGGGGATCTGCACAGGGAGGCCTGGATGTCACAGCCATTTGAAAGCTTTTGTGTCGTAAATTTGAAAAACTCGATTCTGAAAGCGTGGGACAGAATCAAATTGGCCTATAAAAATAAAAACATGGTTACAGTAAAAATGAGATGAAATGGGAAAAGGCAGTCGCTCGCTACAAGGAGCCTGTCGTTGCTGCTAACCAAATCAGTCCCGGTAATAGCCCTGGCATGAAGCTCGCGGCCTCATCAGGCCTCTGTCCAGCCCCTGTAATTTAACTAGAGGAGGTACCTGTGTTTACTGTGTGTGATTAGTCCTCGTCTATTGCTCTTTATTGGTGTTGGATTAACTTAAGGGCTCTGATTTACTATAATTTCCCAATTTATAGTCTTAGTTTACAACTGTTCACTCTTACCTCCCTTCTAGCAAAAATAAACTTACAAAAAAAAATTCCACTTTGATTTTTTTTTTTTCTGTTATCAGAGGGGACATGTCAGGTCAAATGGGGATACCTGGGAATGCCCAGAGCCTCAGGTTTATGGTTGGTCCCCTCAGCTATCCGTTAATGCCCCCTGCCTTCCTCACACTAACAAGATCTATAGTTTTCATTGTCTCCTTGGTTGTCTTGGATCGTTGTTCTGGTTGTGGAGGAATCTCTGGGAATCTTGAAAAGAAACCCTGGACTGCAGGCCTGTGTCCTATCAGAACCACGTGACAGGATGTTTTTTTTGGGCGGTGCTCCTCATTCGTGCTCTCTACCTATCCTTTCCACTTCTTGGTGAGGGGTGAGAATTTTAAGTAGCATGCATGTGCTGCCTGCAATCACTCTGGCTAGTTGCCAGGGTCTCAGGACACGGGTTTTATGGTAGTAGCTCATGATGGCTTGAGGGGCAGGATTCCAGCCCTTGCTTGGAGATGGAATTATAGCTCCTGATGGCGTCTTCGGGAAGGACAGAGTCATTGACCTCCAGTCTCTGGGAAAAGGGGAGGTTAGAGTAAGTAATTCGGGTGGTGGGGGGCGGGGGGGAAGAGGGTAGATTAAAAAAATCATCTATGTATTTCCTCCCTATTACAAAAATAACACAGTCTTACTGCATCCTTTCTTTTTTGTGTGGTAATTACGGCAATGGTAAATAATGAGTCATTTGCTGAAGAGCTGCTTCCCCCTCCTCCACTCCATAGTAGGTTTCCTAGTGGAAGGTATTGGTCCTTCTTGTTAACCACTCGATCCCTAGCATCTAGCCCAGTAGGTACTCCATAAATAGCTGTTGCATGGATGGATGGAAAATTCAGAGGGCATTAGAAAGAAGGTAATACTGCTGTTCCACCATGCAGAGCGAGATGGTGTTTCTCAGCCCTGGTAGCATATTAGAGTCACCAGGGGGATCGTTTTATTTACCCATCCTGGGTCCACCCAGACCAGTTCAATCTGAAATATGAGCTGGGAGGGTGGGGGGGCCTCAGGCCTCAGAGCTTTGCAAAGCTCCCAGCTGTCTCCAATCTGCATATAGCCTGAGACCCTCTGATGTATGTCCTGCCTGTCATAGCTCTGTTTTGTTTTAAAATTTTTTGTAAACGTAAAACCTGCACATGCTATGCAAACTGAGGAGTGTGGGGAGTGTTGCCTTAGAAACAAAACTTCCTATGCACCCCCATCCTCCAACCCACACACCAGCGGTAACTACTTGGAGCCATTTTTTGTGTTAAGTTCTTCTGATGACCACCCCCTTAAGTCTATATCATGTGCCAGTAACCTTATTTATTGGTTATCAATTTTAAATACTCTATCCATTGACTCTATGAATATTGACTCTAATAGATAAATAACTATTGGCAGATAAAGAATTTAGCTCATTTGCAATAACTTAAACTTTCCCCTTCCCCCTTACCATGATTTTTGTTAGTTTTACTATAATACTAGCTATTCTGTTGGTTACCTTTATACCTTTAAATCTTTTTTTAAAAAAAGGATTTTATTTGAGAGAGAGGTTGGGCGTGGGGGGAGAGGCGCAGAGGGAGAGGGAGACACAGACTCCCCACTGAGCATGGGGCTCAATGTGGGGCTCAATATCAGGACCCTGAGATCATGACCTGAGCTGAAAGAAGATGCTTAACCAACTGAGCCACCCAGGTGCCCCTATACCTTTAAATAATCTTGAGCCTCTATTTTTCATTTCTTTTATAGAGTATCTCCTGATTGTCCACTAAATAAGATGAAAAAATTAGGGCCCTAGTGCTTCCTTCCATCTCTCCTTTTGCCATTAACTTTACATTCTCAAGGTTTATAACATTTCCATTTTCTCCTGTAACAGTCCTTGTCATCCAGGCTTTGTAGATTGATTTTTTCTTTTAATGAAAAAGCAGTTACTGTTATTTATTGTAGAACAAATAATGCAGTTGGTCTCAAGAGATGGAAATGTCCCCAAATTATCTATTTCCTTTGTGGCCACTTGTTCAGTTCATCTGTTGTGGTTCAGCTCCCCTTGTGTTCTTGGTGTTCTTCAGATGCCTGGTGACCCTTGGTCATCCATATGTATTTATGAAGGAAAGACTAAATTAATAAATACAGATACAGGTGTGGGTTTCCTCTGCTGAGTATGGATCTGTTTCCCCCATTAGATCTAACTTCTGAATTGGAAGCCTCATTGTGGGGTGTGTGTGTGTGTGTGTGTGTGTGTGGTGTGTCATGTCATTGGGTAGGCTTTGTTTTAGGATGTGTGGGAGTAGAGCTGCTGGGCAAGCTAGTGAAACCTTCCCCCAGTGTCAACATGAATAGGGCTATCTTGAGGGATGGGAACACCACCCTAAAAGTGCTGGGTCTCCCTTAGGAGGATGGATCAATTTCTTTAGCAAACACCTTTCTAGTTTCAGTGTTCAGGTGAATTTGATGCTACACAGGTAGCATCCAGGAAAGCCACCCCCATTCTTTTCAGTTCTTAGCATCATCATGGTCTACTTGTTTATTATTGTTGCCATGGGCTGTGTCCTCAAGCGGCCATACTGAAGTATCCATGTTTTTCTATGGCTAAAGCAATTACATAATTGCTTTGTCATCTGCTTTTTCCCATATCACTAAATATTGTCACCTAATTTTTAAAGATAACTTCAACATTCCACTATATGGATAGATCTAAAGAACTTAGTCACCTCTCCATTTTTTTATTATTTTCAACTAAGAATAGACTTGCAATAAATATCCCTGGTTCTTCACTCTGGGTACATACCTTGGATGATTTCCTTAGAAATTTGAGCTCTTTGAAGACTTTTGGCACAGTTATAGACTGCCCCTCATAAGAAAGTTTTTAAAGGCTCAAGTTAAAGTAGAGAACAAACTGAAACGCTCATTTGCAGATACAGTGCCCCAGTGGAAGCAGTCATGGAGGGGAGCGGAGGGGGCGATGCCAGAGGGAGTGCAGCATGCGGGGGCTCTGTTGCTTCTCTCCCTCCTTTACCCGGGCGAGAGGCAGCTCAAGCCTCTGCTTCCTGCCTAGGAGCACTCAATGTAGCTTGTGTCTTAGGCTGGCCCATGCTGCTTTTCTTCATCAGTGACAAGGACAAGTAAGCTGCTTGGTCTTGGTGTCCTTGGTTTCAAGGTGTAGGCACTGGTTTTGGTGGATCAGTGGCCACAGAAGACCCAGGGCCAGAAATCTCTATCACTGTGCATAGCTGAATGATTTACATTCATACAATGCCTGGGTTTCTCTCCTCTAAGCTCTTTGCTTTTAGGCCACATTATGAAGAAGTGCTTCTTTTGAAGAGATAAAGGAATCCTCAGAACTCATCTCTTTTTGCATCCAAGACAGGGCTATATTTGAAATACCAGAAGAAAATATTCTTTCGGATCACTTAAACTCTTTGAACTGAATTTTTAATTTCATCACAGGGCAAGTCAATCTCAAGAGTCTTTTCTTCGGTGTTGCGTTTCCTGCCCTTGATATGTACCTGCCTCCACTCCTGGCAGGAAGGGCTGTCACTTACTGTGACCTGTCTGGAGCCTGCAAGGGAAGATGTTCTGATTGGTTAATTCTGATATCCAGAGTTGTAGACTCCACTATTGGCTATATCACATGACCAAATTGTGAACTTTTACAAATTATAACAGGAAAATGCATTGGCTTAGAATTCTGTGGTGACACATGGAAATTCAGGGGCGGGAATATCATAGGAAAGAAATGAAAGGTAAGATGCTGGAAGACTCTTGAATTTTGTCAGGAAATAGTAAAGAATAGATGACACCAAAAGTAGATGTCACTCTGCTTAAAAGCAAACCAGATTTTTTTAAAAGGTAATTTGCCACATCTCTTTGGGGAAAAAACTGGATAATATAGATCAAAAATCTTAACGATATGTTTAACATTAGTCCAGAGATTCTGAAAATTTCTGTTAAGAAAATCATCCTAGGTATCATAAAAGTTTTAAGAGTAAAAATGTGCTCAGTACTATTGTAATATTGCAAACAACCTAAATTACAAACAACTTAAACATTGAACTATAGTTGAATAGCTAAGATGCTTAAAGTACATCCAACTGATGCAATCTTATGTAGTCATTAAAGATTCTCAAAGAGTACAATAAAACACCAACAGAGTGGTACTATGGTATTAACTAAAAATAAGCCAAGATATTGTGTGTATGTGTGTGTGTGTGTGTGTGTGTGTGTGTGTGTGTGTGTGTAGTATAAATCTAGCTCCATATCAGAAGAAACTATTCCTCCATGACTGTGTTTGGATGACGGGGCTCTGAGCACTATTCTGTTCTTTAGGCACTGTATTTTTCGAATCTTCTTGAACGAGCAGGCCCTTCTTTCATATTTAAAATAAATATTAGAAGAATCATTGAAATAAATGATTAGAAGCTCTAATTAAGACATATCATTGTTCATTGGCTGTTGAACATGACATTTGCAAGTACATTTTTCCTTTAGTGCAAATGGGTGCATCACAAAGAAAGGATCTGACCATGTCTCCATGTTGTAAAGGTGTAGGGACACCTTCTAGTAAAATAGTTCAGATGAAAAATAAAGGAAAAAGCTAAACAGATACTTGGAAAGAAGACTCATTCTTCATCCATAACATTTGTACATTTGTAGTTTAAAACATTGCCTTGATCTTTTTCTTTGTGAATATTATATTCCTAACTTATGGGAGTCCTAAAGAAACAGAGCTGGTTTGGTGATGAAACAGAAGAAGCAACATCGAGGAAACCAAGGCATACTCACTACCCACCCAGTCACCCAAGTTACTTTCTGAGTTGTGGGAGTGTCTAAATGGTCAAGCCAAAGGTGGGAAAGAGGGAGAGTATATCACCCACATTCATTTCTTCATTGGTCAAGTATTTATTGAGGACTTGCTGTGTTCCAGGCACTGGACATAAGCCAGAGGACAAGTGTATTGTAAGACCTATAAATTTCATGTGCTGCCTTGACATCTTTGGGTTTCACAGGGCCCCTAAGGCCTGACCATGAATCCTTCCTGTTCTCCTCAGATGTGCCCCCACCCAGCAGGAGAGGCCCCCCGCCCAGCTAGTTGCCCCAGCAGCCAGACCAGACACACTCCACCTAGTCCTCAACTGAACAGGCTTCAATTCCCTGCCAGCTTGTGAAATTATTCAAACAAGCCAATCACATCCTCCTGCAGGAACCAGGGGGCACCCCACCCACTCGTACTATAAAGCCTGTGGCCCATAGCCCTTGCTGGTTCACTCTGTTCCTGACTGCAACCCTGAGTGGCAAGCCATGTCCTCCTTCCTGCAGCTGTGAGTATATGTGGCTAATAACTGCTGCCCATCTCACCTGTCTAGTGTTGGATTCCATGTGTTTACCCATTTTGTACTATAGAGTATGGGGGTCCCTCCCTCACCAAAAGGGCCAATGGGATGTGATCAGAATAACAAGAGTGGCGAGGCCTCTCTTATTTTAGAATTAGTACTCTTGTAGTAGGAGTGTGGATGGGAAGGTAATAAGTAATAAATGAACAGATTAACTTCTAGTTATACTAAATCTTGTGAAGGAAACAGAATGATATGGTAGAGAGACATGGAAACACATAGTAATCCTGCTTTGGATAGGTGAGCAGGGGAGGCTCTTTGAGGAAGTAACGCTGAGTTCACTTGCAGGTTGTGAAGGGGCTAGCCCTGAGGAGAGCTGGAGGGCAGTGAGCAAGGTGGGCTAGGGCGTGGCCAGGGCAGCTGGGTCCATGCATCAGGAGGAAGATGAGCTGAGAGGACCTTTGAAAGGCAGTCAGGGACCTGTGGAAGCTATAGTGAAGAAGTCGGACTTAATTTTACATGTAATGGGTAATTACTTTTAAGTAGGAAGGTGACATGATATGGTTTATAATTTTACAAGAAGTGTTTTAGTACCTGGGTAGAGAATGGGTGATGGGGGAGCAAAGGGGGAAATACACAGTTAGGAGCCTCCTGTGGCAGTTCTGATGGGAGAGGAGAGGGGGCGGGGTTGGGTGGGTGCAGAGAATGGACAGCCGAGGATATGCATCCTGCAGGTAGACCCAGTGAGACTTGCTGATGGATTGCATAGGAGGAGTAAGAAAAGGGAGAAAAGGATGTTTCTGAGGTTTTTGCTTGAGTGACTGCGTAGAGAGTGGTGCCATTTGATGGAATGAGGAGCAGATGAGATTGAAATCAGGAGTTGGGTTTAGATTTGTCTGATCTGAGTAAGTATTCAAGTGGAGATGTCAAGCTGGCAGCTGGAAATACTATTATGCAGCTCAGGATAAATGCCAGAGCTAAAGATATTAGTTTGGCCATTACCACCATTTGATAGTATTTAAATCGGTTGAATAATATGGGTAGATGATAAAAAATTCAGAATGATTTATCCTCCTGGAACGAATGTCATGTTAGATATAAGTTTGACTGTATCAGTGGGATAACGTATAATAAGACCACTTGAAAACTATGCAGCACCGTGGAAAGGCGGTAACGATTGACAATGTCGTAGTATTTGGGCCTCCCACAGCACTCGTAATTCTGGGGTCTTTGGTTCTTGTTTCAGCCACAAAATCTCTCCATCATATACTCCCATCCGAGTTCCTTAGAGAATACTTGCCTCTCAACCTGGACCAGTGCTTCAGAAAGAATTCTTGCCAACATTGTAATATTGGCGAACAGATATAAAACTACAGAGATAAAGATTATCTTTTTTAGTTGAAAGATTTTTGACTGAGTTATATTAGCCTCCACCTAAAAGAACTAGGGTCTCTAGGGTTTTTCTTACTTACAGGAGAGTTTGGAGAAGGTACAACGTTCAATTTTTCTAGGAGTTTTTTGGCTGAGGCCAGATTGGAACTCTCCACGGCTCTGGGTACACAGTCAATATTTTATTCTTGTGAAATTCTGGAGATTATGATTTAGCAGCAGGATTGGTTGGAGGCCTTGCTCTACCTGGCCAGGAATCACATGACAAATGGATCTCCTATCAAGGAAGCTGAATATATGTTTTATAAAATTTAGTTGGGTGTTTGTGGGGGCAGGGGATGAATTCAAAGACAGGCATTTGAACTTCAAAGAAACAGCATGAGATTCTCATGAGGCAGTCTTGTAGACTAATCCAGAGTTAGTTGAGGCTATTGAGGTCCAAAGAGGTTAAGTGATAATTCAGAGGTCACACCGCTGGTTAGAACTACATTTTCCTAATGGACTTTGTCATACTCCGAGAAGCAGGCTTTGTTTCTTATGGGTGTATGCATACATGGATGTAGCTTTTCAAGAACAAATTGAACATGAAAATTAAGGTCTGGGGGCACCTGGGTGGCTCAGTCAGTTAAGCATCAGCCTTCGGCTCAGGTCATGATCTCGGGATCCTGGGATCCAGCCCTGCATCAGGCTCCCTGCTCTGCTGGGACCCTGCTTCTCCTTCTCCCTCTGCCCATCCCACTTGTATTCTCTCTCTGTCTCTCCCCAGTAAATAAATAAAATCTTAAAAAAAAAAAAATTAAGGTCTGACTCCAAGATCATGGTGCCTTGACTTGGGCCATCGTTCTGGCCTTAAAATAATGTTGTTTGGACTCTTCTGGCTGTGCCAAAAAAATCAAGGGGTCTTTAATTAAATGCCATGCATCATTTCAATGTCATATTTATAAGATTTTTGTAGGTAGAGCTATGAGGATTCATTCATTGATTGCTTTGTTTTTTGGATTTTCTACAATGGGCCTGGCTCTAGGTTTGGTGTTGGGGGTACACTGGTGAGTAAGATACCATCCTTGACCTTAAGAAAGTCTCCCTATGGGTGCTTGGGTGGCTCAGTTGTTGAGCGTCTGCCTTCGGCTCAGGTCATGATCCCAGGGTCCTGGGATCGAGTCCCACATTGGGCTCCCTGCTCCACAGGAAGCCTGCTTCTCCCTCTCCCACTCCCCCTGCTTGTGTTCTGCTCTCGCTATGTCTCTCTCTGTCAAATAAATAAATAAAATCTTAAAAAAAAAAAAAAAAGAAAGAAATTCTCCCTATGGCCAAGGAGATAGACATGTAATCAAGGGGGAAGGGGAGTGGGAGAAAGAAAAGGGCTTTGACAGAGGTAGCAAGGGAATACACGGTAATGTGCTTAACTCAGACCTGGAAGCTCAAATCAGGAAGGCTTCCTGGGGGAGGCAATACCTTCCCTGAGACTGGAAAGTAGAGCATGACTTAATGGGGACACACTTAGGAGAGTGTGAAAGGGTGTTTTATCTAACCAGAATAACATTGCAAAGGGACACTACATGTTAAAGGAACTGCAAGCCATTCAGCAGGACTGGAGGTGGAGCTGGAGCTGGAGCTGGAGCTGGAGCTGGAGGCAGGGTAAGGCCATGAGGCCAAGAGAGCTCTGGGAAGCCAAGGGGTGGGGGTGAGGAGTGGGGGGAGGTGAGGGAAGGGGATGATGGATGTTCCCCAGGGAAGCCTGCTTTGAGTGCAGGATCTTATCTTCATGTAGCAAAGCCCCCTCTGGTGGCTCTGGGGAGAATTGCATGGTGTTCGGACGAGATTGATGTGATAATAACCCAAACTGGGCATGGCTGTGGGAAGAGAAAAACCAGGTAACCAAGGGAAAGGAGGACAGCTGTGCTTCCAGGAGAAGGTGAAGCTCTTCAAAACTAAGTGGTTTGGGGAACTATAAATTTAGAGTACTTGTGTTTATATCTAGATCCTTTTACTTACTATGTGTCAGCTTCTGGCCAATGACCTTATATGCAATTTTTTCATTTAATTCCCATAACCATCCTTCAAATCAGGTACTGCTATCATTACCCCCTGTAGAGGCTTAAATAGTGCCTCCCTTCCCTCCAATTCATGTCTGTCTGGAACCCTGGAACGTGACCTTATTTGGAAATAGGGTCTTTGCCGATAAAATTAAGGATTTTGAGGTGAGATCCACATAGATTTAGAGCGGTCCCTAAGTCCAATGACTGCTGTCCTTATAAGAAGAGGAGATGACACACAGAGATTACGGTGATGTAGCCATAAGCCACCAGGAGCTGGAAGAGCAAGGGGAGGATCCTCCCGTAGAGCCTGTAGGCCTTGATTTTAAACCTCTGGCCTCCACAACTGTGCAAAAGTGTTTCTGTTGTGTATTTCTATTGTTGTAAGCCACCAAGTCTGTGATAACTTGTCAGGGCAGCCTTCGGAAATGAATATAATGATGTCCATTTTAGACTTGGGGTGGGGGAAAAAGCAAACTAATTCTTAGAGAGGTCTGCTCTAAGCCTAAGGTACTTCAAACTAAGGTCTAACAGAGATGGCTATGACTTCATCATGGGACTTGCAGTCTGTGATCTCCACGGCTCTGGTCTTCATGCCTCCTTCAGGTAATGGCTAACATTTATTTCATGGTAACTATCGGTCAGGTACAATCTCAAGCATTTTGCTTTGATGATTTCCTTTATCTTGAGGATTATCTCAAAAGAGATAAGGTCATTAGAAAATATAGATAGGGATGGTCTCTATTTTGAAGGACAGTAAACCATTTTTAAGGGCCTGGAATTTTTTTATTTTACTTTTTGGTATCTCATTCGCCTGGCATTTCATTTGCCGAATGGAGATTTTCCACCTTGAGTGAGCTAAGCAGTATGAGAGGAAGTGTCGAGCGTGTCAACCAGCGACTCATGAAATATTTCATCTTGTAATACACTAATAGAGAAAACTGAGGTGATTTTCAGCCCATTCCAGTAAATCGGTTTTAGCACTAATGAACTGTTCTGTTTGAGTAGAGCGTTATTGGCAAAATGCTGATGTTAACAGCGACACTGAGGCATTTGAAACTCCATCAAAGTTATTATCTCAAAATAAAAGGTTGGAAAAATTTCTGTGTTCTATTAATTAACATTGGTTGTCTGATCAATGTTTTTAATTGGTAGCAGATTAAAGTATGGATTTCTGGCATGGCAAATCTGCAAATTGGCTGTCTTGCTACCTGTTGCTTCTGATGACCTCATTCCAACATTTATATTCAAATCTGATAGCTCAGAGCTTCAGTAGTCAGCGGATCATAAATTTCACCCAGTTCCTCTGGCTGAATTTCAAGCGTGTAAACCATGTGCTAACAGCGAGAATGATCGGAAAGACAGTTGTAGACAAACGGAGCATGAAAGAAATCATTCTTATTGGAGGATGTGGCAGAAACAATTTTCCTCTGTGCTAGGCAGACATCAGCTCTGCGGAACTGGTCAGAAATAAAGATAGCTCTGCTGATGGGCTGTAACACAGGGAGAAGGAGGGTACCTGATTCCCCCCCGCAGATGTTTCAGGGTTTCATGGCCAAATGCCCATGGAGCTAGCAGCCTGGCTGCACAAAATGCCAGAGGGAGTTTTTGCAAAGCAAGGACTGAGCAGTGGGAGGAATCAGGAGGTGGGAAGACCTTTCTTGTGTTCCAGGTGCTCTGCTAACCTTCTCTCCTTTCACAACTGCCCCATGAGAGAGGTGCTAGGTTGAACCATATGGAATTGCCATTCTTATAGGTCAAAAAGAGCTGAATATTGGTAATTTTGTTTAGTTCAACCTGTGCTGTGATTAGCCCTCGTTTGTAGCTGAGGAAAAGTGAAGTTGAAGGTGCTTGCTTAAGATCATAGGCTAGGAAGGTTGCAGCAACACAGGGCTAGTTAGCTCTGGGGAAAGCAACACCTTGTTCTCCTCCTCCACCTCCTCTCCCTCTTCATCTTTTTCTTCTGGTAGGTTTTACCCGGGGAGTGGGTGGTTAGACTTGCACTTCAAAGACCCCTCTCAGTTACTCTGGCAGCTACGTGGTAAGGATGTGGGAGAGAACCAGAGTGGATTCCAGGAAAGTCTTGAGGAAGCTGTTTTAACAGTACAAGTAGAATCACATGGTGGTTCAGACTAGATTGACAGCAGGGGATGTATCACAAAGGGGACTCATTTGAGAGCTATTTAGGACTGAGAACCAATAGGACATGGTATTTTATGGAAGGAAGGGCCCCATCCCTCTGGCTTCTCCTCCCCTGGCTCCATGTGTCCATGTTACACGTGCTCATATCACAACCTTCCCTTTGCTGGGTATATCTCTACTGACTGTAAGCTCCTGAGAGTGGGAATCTTGTCTCTTATTTATGGCTGTCCCTAGGACCATCATAGAGTCTAGTAACTGGTAGGCAATCAGTATTTGTTGGATCGGTGAAAGAATTCAGAACAAGAAGTTAATTAAACTATCTCCAGTTTTTACCACAGCAGTGAATCTCCATTTCCTTGAATTCTGGATTTCTTGACATGGAGAAAGTCAGAAGTGGAGAAATAATATCCATGTTCTGCCCTGCACCCATCCTTCAATTTCTGCAGTATCCTCTCAGTCACTCTGGTGGGGCTGTCTTAAACTCAGCATCCTGTTACTCAGTGTTCACACTTACAGGGTGGCACGTTTTCATTTAACTCTGCTAGTTTGGACCATTTCCATTAAATTTTTCTGGACTATTTAATGAGGAACACTCTGACCAGTACTATATGCTAAGTTGCTTTTAAACAAGGGAAGTTCTGTCATCTGCGCAAAACAAACAAAAAACAAAACAAACAAACAAAAAAAACCCCTCTTTCCTCCTGGTCAGTTTTTCTTTTTCTTTCTTTTTTTTTTTTCCTTTAAGAAAAAGCAGGTATGCTTTGAGAGGGAATGTGAGTAGCAAAAAGAACATTTAGCTTGAAGAATTTTTATTGCCCTAACAAGTAAAAGACCCTTTAACAATCACATTGATTTTTGCTGATGGATATAAAGGGTTTTGAAAGTGAATTCTTACTCTGGGCAAGACCCACTTGGAGATGCCAGGATTGTACCTTGCCCTTATAAGACATTAATGGGGAATGAAGGAAGACAGATTTTGCCACAGAAGTAACAATTCCAACTGATGAATTGCATCAAGGGGACCATAGAAGTTGAGTAACTGACAACTGAGTGGAGACACTTGGCAGGTAAAGGGACAACAATCTGATTGCTGGCTTCTGTTGACAAAACATCAGAGAGGGTACAGTGGCCTTGAAATGCTCAGAAAACCTGAAAAGGGATATGGATGGAAGGATGGAAGGTGGTAGGAAAAAGACAGGAAATGCTTAGGCTCAGAAGTGCTCATTAGAAACCTTGTCATTCTTGAATTATGGAAGATTTCACCTCTTTAGCCTATTGGGTGATGCTGGTTGTCCCCCACAGTGGTCTTCTGGGTGACCTGGCACTTCATCTCCTGAAATGTCCTTTGGGTCCCTGCTTTCTATCTCCTTGCCCAAGATACTTTTCTAGACACTGCTGGGCTTGGCATGGTGAAGTCATTCATCAGAGAGCCAAGCCATGTGGTGTTTGGCGACACAAAGACCTGGGCTCACAGTCTGGCCCCACCAGGAAGTAGTTTTATCATCTGTAACGTGGGTTAATAATAACTCCTATATAGAGCTCTTGTGGAGGGTTGAATGAAGCTTTGGCAAATTTCCAGGCACATGTAAGCACTCAATAAAGGCTAAACCTCAAACCAAACAAAGCATCAGCAACAAAGAGGATAATTCAGCATGAGCCTCTTGGCTGGTCTCTGTTTTCAGGAGCTTCTCCCCTCACCCTGAAAATCTCTCCTCCTTCTCTGAACAGTCTTATCCCCAAAGAAGTTTTGCCCTGCCACCCTCCTGCAGAGAGCAGTGTGTGCAGTTGGAAGAACTCAGAGCTTAGAGTTAGGCTTGGGTTCAAATGCTGGCTTGGCCACTTACAAGCTATGTCACCTTAGGCCTGTTACTTACCCTCTCTGTGCCCTTTTCTTCCTGGATTTTGTGGTCTTTCATCAGCTTCTCTCAGTACATCAGTGTTATCCTCCCCCTCTTCTCTGCAGCCGGTGGCCATCTGGCTTTGCTCACTGCTCAGTCTCTTCTTCTGTGTCTGGCATGGAATGGGGCTGCCCGGCCAAAGTAGCTGCTGCACACTTTGCTGCATGACTTTTCAGTTCATGTGCGTACCGCTCGGGCCTCTTCCCACTCATTCTGTGCAGAGTGAGTCTGATTAGTGGCCAATCAGCCAATGGACCCTCTGAGTCTGGGATTAGCCTTAATCCAATCAGTTTTGAGGCTGGTGGTGACATAATGTGGGTGCAACATGGCAACCGGGGGAAGTGAATGTGTAATGGAGGCCAGTTCCTGGATATTGGGCTAGATAGGCTCTTGACATCAGGTTCCTAAGAGTGTTTGAGTTGCAGGGGTGTGGGGGGCAGCCTGTTTTCCTGAGATTCTGTGAAGGAAGCCTCCATTTTTTCAACTCTGAGGGAGGATAAAATTAGACACATCATTTTTCCATCTTCCCTGGCTTCCCGTTTAGGGTCTCAAAGTCTTCTACTTCAAACCATTCCAGAACCCCATTCTCCTAACTGGTTCAACGAGAGCAGAGAAATGACATGTGTTTTCTGATGGCAAAGAACTATATTAGGTATGTTTGGGACGTTTTGCCACAAATTGGGCTGTTCAATGAAATATAATGAACAGCTGGGAAATAAATCTCTCTCCTATGTGGGCTGTTAAGCATAGAATTTCCCTGAAAATTACCACACAAAGAAATCCTCTCACTTTGTAAGCCCTGCCATGGTACACCTGTGTTTTCTGTGTGTGTCTCGGGCTTGTAGGAGACTGAGGTAAAGATGATGTGGAAATGCACCACATAGGTGCCTGGGGGCAGCAGCCTTTCATGACCATTGAAAATCTAGAGCCCTGGACTCTCTCTCTGGCATTGCTCACCTGGGACCAGGGCTCAGTGCATGGTACATCCACCCCTAAGTGACTGACTTGCTAATAATAAATTACATGAGCTCACATTTTGTAAGTAAATATTTTTTGAGTACCATCTATGGGACTGGCATTGTTCTAGGTATCTGGGATAAATCAAGGGAGCAAAATAACTAGAAGCCTCTGCCCTTTGGACCTTTATTCCTAAAGTCAGTAGGGTCTGCCTGCTACCTCCCTCTCTATGCTTCAGACCCCTTGTCTGCTGTAACCACAGGGCCTTTGCACATGCCACTACTTAATGGACTCCTACTCATCTTCACTTCCTCAGAGAAGCTTCCTCCCACTCTGCTGCCCTTCCTCTCTGCATTTCATTGTAGTTTGCTTTGTTACTTTGCTTTCTCAGAATCATGCTGCTTTTCTTTAGAGTAGCACGAATCTCAGTTTCTGTTTATACATTTATTTGTGTGATTACTTCAGTAGCTTTCTCTCACACTAGACCCTGACCTCCATGAGGCTCAGAGAGGTTTAAATAACTTGCCCAGGATCCAAAAGGATGCAGTGAGGATTTGATCCCAAGTCTGCCTCATCTTCTTCACACAGTCTAATACCGAACTAGAAATTCGAAAGTTCACGTGCTACTCCTAGGCTTTGCATATCTCCCCTCCCAATAGCTGTGCAGAGCTGCCACCAGCTGTGTAAAGATAATGACAACAGCATCTGACATTTGCTGAGCTCTCACTTTGTGCTGGGCACTGGGATAAGTGCCCTCCACATACTAGTTCCTCATTTCTGAGGAGACAGGACCTATAATTCTGTTGTGCGGATGAGAAAGGTGAGGTAAGTAGGAGGGATAGTATGCCCAAGGTCTCACAGGCAGGGTGCAAACCCACTCCTGTTGGATTCCCAGCCTGTGGCCATTACAACTTCTATGCTGTTTTTTTCCTAACACTCTCACACATGAAGAAATGGAAGGGGGATCATGAGGGCCAAGTATGTGCCCTGGATCCTGGTTGCACCAACAGCACCAACAGATCTGCAAAGGGTTTCAGTGACATGAGTAATGGGTTACCTTGCAGGCTTACTACTTGTTGATTTCTTCTTGGCACATAGTTATCCAAGAGAATCTGAGTTTGTTTGGAGCCCCCCCCCTTCTGATGGTTCCTTCATGCTCAAACCCTGCTATGGTAAAACGGGGGGAGGGGGGGAGAGCGAGAGAGAGCTCACACGTGCGCACACACTTTGGCATCAAAAGGCATTGATGCTGTACTGAGTCTGAGCCACATCTCTTTCTTTGTTCTTGGGGGTGTACTATTTTGCTTTGTTGTACACAGATGGCTCTACAGAGGAGTCTCAGTGTCAAGGAAAAGAGAAGGGATTGTTGTCTGAGGTCAGAGTCAGGAGGAAACTTTGCCACTATAATTACTCCATGGTGACATTTGGGGCTTTAGGCAGAAGATGCTCAGGGATCCCTCTGACTTCTAGGCATGCTCCTTCAGGGACCCAGTGACCCAGGCTGGACATACACAGCAGATATTCATGGCAGCCTGTTTGGGGGGAGTGTATACAGGTTTCCAGGCAGGTCTGTGTGGCATAATAGCCCCATGACCTGGGCAAGCGCCTTAACTTCACTAAGTCTCAGTGTCTCCTTCTGGAAAATGGGGCTGATTATAGTCTTACACCTCTTAGCCTCTTAGCATTGCTGTGATGATGAAGTGAGCTCACGTGTAAACTGCTTGGTCAGTGCCTGGTATGTAGTGGACACTCAATGAATGACAGATAAATACTGAAAATACCAGTTTGATGCCCCAAATAAAGCCTTCCATTTATTCCTTTTGAGCAATATGGATTCTGCTTGGAGTAGACTCCTTGAGAGAACCAGAGCACCTCTTCCTTTGGTCTGGTTGGTCCTGGTTGTTAATTTCTAAGACCCATTTATTTTTTTTTCTTTCACTCTCAAGAACAAACCTGCTGAAAGATCAGGAAATGATAGAAATGGGACTTCTCAGAGAGTGATGATTTGTAATGGCCCATCAACAGGGATAAACTCCACTGTGGCAAAAAATAATGAAACATCGATTCTCAGAACCTATTAAAAGTCAGATTTATATGAGAGTTTAAAAAAGCAATTAGTCTGGATTAAAACTAATTAGTGATTTTGCCCCCATCCTGGGATGGTTCAGATCTGCATAGGCTATCAAGGACCTACTATGTGCAGAACTTCACAGGATTCAAGGATGGGAAAGAACTCTAGAGAGATTAGATCCAAATAGAAGTGACTTTTATTTAAGGAAGAAATCAATTCCATGGTAGAGGTGCAAGCACAGCGTCATGAGGTTTCAAAGACACGCATCTTCTCTGATTCCGCCTCTACTCCATATAGGATCTGTTTCAGTTTCAGCCCCTCTGTTGAGCTTTCTTTCTGCATCAGACCACTTGAGTTTTATCTCTGGCCCTTTAAAATTTCACTTTGCATACTTTCTGGATGGGCTCAATGGTACCCACAACTCCTAACTACCCTTATATGTGCTGATACCATCTTCCCTATCTCCAGGCTCCAGCTGTCTGGTTGACAACCCTCTTGGGAGGTCCAAGATCAAACTTAGCATCTCTCCCACCCCCGACCTTTTGTCCCTTGTGGGTTCTTCTCCAGGTTAACATCACCATCATGGGCCTAATCTCCCAAGTGTCAGTTCCATGGTCACTCTAGATTCCTCCATTTTTCTGCCTCCCACATCTAAATTGGTCATCGAGTGCTACAGATTTTGCTTTTTAACCATCTCTTGGGACTGTTTTATCTTCTCTATCCCCTCTATCTTTCACCAGGACCTATAGTGATAGTCTAATTGTTCCTCTGCCTCTAATGTCTCTTGCATCCTGTCCTTCCTCCAACCACTGTTAGGGTGACCTCTCTGAAATGTAAACTGTACACGTGGACTTTTTTACTCGAAACCCTTCATCTCTCCAAGGTCCTTGGGGTGATTCACTGCTCATGTGCATTTCAAATAAGATCTTCTGCAATTTGGATTCTGTTTACCTCCTACTTTGTCTCTTGTAACTTTATAGCTACTTCATCTTTTCATCTTATTTGTCTATCCATGCATCCATCCGCTAGTTCTCAAGCTCCTACTATGTGACAGGCACTAGGAGAAGTACTGAACTTAAAATGGAGAACAAAACAGATATGATCTTCAGGTCTTTGATCTCCTCAAGTTTACAGTCTAGGGGACCGTCTGACACTAAACAGGTAATTAATAAACTAATCCATGGTTCCTGGATATGTGGTCACACATTATTCCTGTGAGGGTGTTTTTGGATGAGATTCACTTTCAAATCAGTGAACTTTGAGTAAAGTAGCCTGGACGTTTTCAACTCCACATTATGGAGAACAATCAGTTGAAGACATGAATAGAAAAAATGACCTGCCTGAGCAAGAGGGAATTCTGTAGCAGAAGGCCTTTGGGGACTTGAACTACCCACAAGCAATAGGATGTGTATGTATATATAAAGACATTTATTTTAAGGAATTGGCTCACCCAACTATGGAAGCTGGTAAGTCTAAAGTCTGCATGGTGGGTCAGTAGGCTGGAAATCCAGGAGACATGGCTTCCATATCCCAGTAGGAAGAGTGTTAAAGGATTTGGGGAAGTGTTTCTCAAACCAACACAGTGTGCAATTTACCTATAAATTATTTTTATAATTAATTTTATATAATTTTTATAATTAATTTTATAATTTATAAATTATATGATTTTTCCCACCTGCAAAATACATTTAATTCTTAGAAAACCCCACAAAAGTATCTCCCATTACACCATCAGGCTCAGCTTGAGGCCAAGGATCTCATAAACCTTATTTAAGGTACACATGTGGATGAGGACCCTCAGGTTTGGTCCATTGGATACAGGTTCTCTAGATCTGAAGATCTGTGAGTTAAAGGGGCAAGTTATCTGCCCCCCCGCCCAGCATTTAACATGCAGTGATGAGACAGACATAGGATAACTGTCCTAGAAATTCCCATTCAGAAAAGGGAAAACTGGGGGTGCCTGGGTGGCTCAGTTGGTTGAGCATCTGATTCTTGATTTTGGCTCAGGTCATGATCTCAGGTTGTGAAATCAAACCCCACATTAGGCTCTATGCTGGATGTGGAGCCTGCTTAGGATTCTATTTCCCATTTCCCTCCCCTTTGCCACCCCCCCCCCCCCCCTTTCCCCCCCTTTTCTTTTTCTCAAAAAAAAAAAAAAAAGGTGTCGGGGGGAACCATAGTAGTCAGTGGCCCATAGTAATTCTGAAATCCAGCTTGGCATATAATGCCCATTTATTGATTAGGGTCCAAAACAGATCCCTGGGAATGAATTTTGTGGCTTTTGGCTCCAACTGTGAGATCTTGATTCTGACCTTTGAGTCTTCTACCCCCCACCCTACCTCTTAAGAGATAGCCTATATCTGCAGCAGAGCAGATTTCTCTACTTGTATTCTGTCCATAGAAGTTTGGGGATCAAAAGGACTCTTTTCATTAGTACTGTCTTAGCTCTTTTTACTCCAAGCTGGTATAATTACTGTAAGAACTTAAGGATTTCTGATATGTCAATTCATTATTTCATCAGATCCAAGCCACACCCATAAATCTCTCTGTGAGGTCTCCGTGGGATAGTATTCCTAATATCTTTGGAAAACCTGTTGTCTTCAAGTTGCCTCCTTAGGATCTTCAAAGGAATTTCCTTTGACTGAAGTGGTCTAGGAATCTTAGATTTTAACAAATGCATTTTCATTCACACCCCTGGCTTCATCTTTACTCTGAAACCGGCATAGTATTTGATAACAACATGGAATTGATCTGTGCCCTTCCTTACTTGGAGTAGCCTTTGCTGGCTGGAAAGATTGTCCTGGCCCCTTTTATATTTACTCTGAAATTAACCCCTGTGTGGTATCATTGATTCTTTAGTTGAGCTCTTTTCTTGCCCAGTTTATTCTAAGAGACTAGAAGAAGCTGGTTGGCACCTTCAACACTCTGTCGGAAATCTAAGAGGCAACACAGAGTTTATCCAGTACGTTTTCTGCTTTCTACATTACTGCAGTGTTGTCAAAGTTTCTTCTGCTACATATCCAGGAGCCCCTTTTTCTTCAGCTTCCAATATTGTTTTCTTTTACCCTCACCAACTGTTACCTTGAGGCCTGTCACACAGTCCTCAAATGAATGGCACGTGTTTTAGTTTTGATTCAATAGCATCCCACTTTTAGGAACCAGCTTTTGTTACTTAGCTGTTGCTATATAACAGATCACCCCAAATTTGACAGCGCAAGAAAATGATGACTTTACTGTGTTTGTGGATTCTGTGGGTTGGGAGTTTGGACAGGGCATATCTTGTCTCTGCCCCAAATTGTGTGGGGCCTCAGACAGGGAGACTCAGATGGCTGGGATGACTGATACAGCTTGAGGCTGGCAACACTAACTGGATACTTCTTCACTTACATGTTTGGTGTCTGGGTTGAGTTGGTCCAAAGGCTGGGTTTGGCTAGGATTTGATAACCGAGTGCCTCCATGGGACTTACCTATGTGGCGAGTAGCCCAAGCCACACGATGGCTGGATTTTGAAAGGAACTATGTCAACAGGGAGTACACAGAGAGTGAACTACCAAAGACACTCAGGCAGAGGCTATATGGCCTTCCACGATCTGACTTCAGAAGTCACATAGCATCACTTGTGCCATACGGTGTTAGTTGAAGGAAGTCATGAGCCCACCCAGATTCAAGGGAAGGGATACCTCGTGATGGGAGGAGTGTCAGATAATTTAGGATCAGGTTTTTAAAACCTCCATAAGAAGCAGGCCTTGGAAAAAAATTTAGGACTCTGTTTCATCCTTACCCAAGATGACTAGAGAAGTTTTCAGTATTTCTCTTCTCTCCCTTAGATTTCTGTAATGTTTTATTCAACTGGATCTTCTTCTCCCACAGAGAAAGACCCATTATTTCCCTTTATTCTCCACACATCCAATTTTCAACAACTTAGAGAGGCAGTCCTTTGGTATTCACTTATATTGCCTTCATACATTCTCGTGATGGGATGATGGAAAGATGGTCGTGTGGCCATGATAATGGTCAAGAAGAGAGAGATTGGGGGGCGCCTGGGTGGCTCAGTCGTTGGGCATCTGCCTTCGGCTCAGGTCATGATCCCAGGGTCCTGGGATCGAGCCCCACATCAGGCTCCCTGCTTGGCGGGAAGCTTGCTTCTTCCTTTCCCACTCACCCTGCTTGTGTTCCCTCTCTTTCTGTGTCTCTGTCAAATAAAGAAAATATAAAAAAAAAAAAAGAAGAAGAAGAAGAATAGGGAGATTGGGTGAAGGTTGCTTGGCCAGAGAGCCCTGGTCTTGAGAAATAAGTTCTTGAAACAAAGGATGTTGGTCTTGGAATATAATTAACCTTTGACTATGTCCCTCAAGTTAGGGAAGACTGTTCATAGCATTGATCCAAGGCTTCCAGTGTTTTTATTAGGTGTTGTTTTGAATAAATTGAAACTGAGTTTTTGTTTCCTTTTATGTTATGAATACCATAGTAATACATGCACATCATGAAAAAAATTAGAAAATATGGGAAAACGTAAAAGAATATATAAAAAATAAAAAGAAAGCTAACATTAATGTGGCATATTTTATTCTTTATGTGTTAAAATGGATTATTCTATGTACACCAAAAGATTTTTTAAAAATTTACAATGCATTAAGCCCATTTCTCCATGTCATTAAATATGACATTGGGGCATTATTTCTGAAGGCTGAATAATATTCAATTGTATATCTGTGCTATACTTCACTTAATCCCCCATTTTTGGGCATTTAGGGTATTTCAACATTATGTTGGATCATTTGGCTCATGTAGGATGAGACCACTTTATTGTCACACTTTGCAACTTTCATGGGTCATGTTTATTTTTGGAAACAGAGTTGAAAGGTTGTGCTGTAGAAGTTGAAATAGATTTATTCTGTGTAGTCCCTGAGGGTGGCACCAAGACATCAATAACGATGATAGTCATGATAACAGTGACATTGGTGAGTAACATCCTTTATTTACTGCACCTACCCAATTGTTAAAAACCTACCTATCATCTTTGCTTTGTTATTCTTTGTCCCTTGCCACACACAGTCACCAAGACCTGTCCATTCAGTGTCCTAAATTTTTCTTGAATCTGCCCATTTTCTTTCCTTTTCCCACTGGCACCTCTTTTCTCTTGATTAGTTTAGTAGATGCTAGCTGTGGAACTGTCTTCCAGCTGGAGTATTCCTTCTAATGTGCAGCCCTGGTCATGTCATTCCAGTGTCTAAATCTCATTATCTTCGAAATAACATCCAAACCCCTTCTTGGGTCCCACAAAGCCCTGCCTCACTCCTACGTCCCTTCTGTTCTCCAGCAGTTATGAACTTCTCTGGTCTCTGGCATAACCCTGTCTCCAGGATTTCATCTTAGTCATCTTGGACTTCACTAACAGAACATCATAGGCTGTGCAGCATAAACAACAGACATTGACTTCTCACAGTTCTGAAGGCTGGAAGCCCAAGATCAAGGCACAGCTGGTCTGGTGCCTGGTGAGAGCTCTCTTCAAGATGTTGACCTTCTTGCTGTGCCCTCACATGGTGAGGAGATACATCATCTCTCTCATCTCTTACTTTAAGAGCACTAATCCCATTCACAATGGCTCTGCTTTCATCACCTAACCATCTGCCAGAAGTCCCACCTCCTCAGACCATTCACAAGGGCTCTGCTTTCATCACCTAACCATCTGCCAAAGGTCCCACCTCCTCAGAACATCACTTTGGGGATTAGGGCTTCCATATATGAATTTGGGAGGCACACATTCAGTCCCAAGAAGCCTTGTGTCAACTCTTCCCTCTGCCTGGAACACTCTCTCCTTCCCCAAGTTATCTCAGTTCAGGTATTGCTTCCTCTAAAAGTCTCCCCGGATCACCCTCCAACCTCACCCTAAGTCTGGATTAGGTTCCCTGCTAGTGCTCGGTCTGACTATTGTAGGGTTCCCTTCCTAGCACTTACTTTGGTTGTTAGAGAATTTCACCATCTCACTGGATTTTGAGCTCTGTAAGAATAGGGCTCCTTCTCTCTTCCCATCAAATCTTAGCCCAGTGCCCAGCACATAATATGCCCTCGTTAATTACATGGCTAAATGAAACCCATGGGTGCTGCTTCTTGGTCAAGCCCACTCACAAGCTGACAACTCTGACCCACTTACAAGAACCAGCTCTAAAACCCTCCCATATTTGCTTTCTGGGGGTCAGAAAATTGTCTTCTAGGCAGAAAAATGCCTTAAAAACAGAATAGGCAAGCGCTTGTGTAAATCATTAATAAATCTGTTACTATTTTTATTTGCATTAGGTATCAAATTAAATATTGCATTAGTGAGTTAAATATTAATATTGCGTTAAATATATATTACATTTTAAAAATTAAGTACTATATACTCTTCCTTGGAGTTGTATTATGAAAGCTTTAGTACAATCAGCCCAGCTTGTGCTGTGTGTAGTTTTCTTCCACATCACTGATAATTTAAGAGCCCACAGGAATAAGGGAACAGGTGAGTGGCCATGGGGGCCTGCAGATGGGTGGTGTGGCCAGGAGGGCAGGGATGCACAGTGAGAAGTGATGTCTGATGGTAGGAGGAGAGAGGGAAGAGAAGGAGTGGAATGTGTAATTTATCATTTATAAATTATTTGCCATGCATTGTCCTAAGCAATGTACATGAATTATCTATTATCTCATTTAGTTCTCATTAGAGACAAATGAAATAGGCACAATTATCATGATACCTCACACAGGTGGAAACAGTTTCAAAGAGGTTAGGAGACACACAAGGCCTCATGGCTTTGGGAGGGCTATCATAGGCAGTGTGACATTTTTAACTATGATCTTCTACTGCTTCTTGAAACAGGTGCTTTCAAGTTGCCATGAATCAAAATAGACACATGGGTTTTAAGGAATTTTAAATTTGGCTATCTTTATTCCTAACAACAAAGGAACATGGTAGAATTTAGACATATCCACCCACCCATCCATCCACTCCTTGGCTCATGTTACTGGCTTTTATCAAGCTCCCAGTGGGTACTAGGAGTGGCCAGGTCTGGGAATATAGTGAACAAGGCAGGTATAAACACTATGCTAATAGATCCCATGGTCTGGTAATAAAAACCACGACCACCTGGCTTTTAATATCCCAGGCTCTTTCCCTTCCACGAAGATGTTTCCATACTCTGAGCTACCAGTTGCCCCTGTAGTGTATGCCGTATTTTGTGTCTCTGAAGAGCTAGGAACGGCATGGTGCTGACTGTGCCCTGATGTCTGAATGACTTGCTTAGAGATTCCTTGTCAACATTTTTTTCCTGATGACTGGTTCCCCACATGCTAGGCAATAATGTCCTATGATCTGTTGTGCCTCAGTGCTCAGAGGCCACATGCATGCATTGCAGTCTAGGCCAGATACGACTCTTGTCTTCTGTGCAAAGGGCCTTATCTGCATTCCTGACCGGCTGCTACCTGTTCCACCTGCATGGCAAATACAACTTACCTGTTCAGGTGGCTCCCAAGGCTTTATCACGTCTCCATTCAGTAGATTCTGACATAGAGAAAGAAAACTTAGCACTTTGCCAGACCAACTAGTAAGGTCTCTCAGATCCCCAAATTCATACTTGAGTTCCAGCTTCTCATCTGAATCCCACATGGACAGGTTTCATTATTTTTTTGGCCACTCATTTAAGATGTCTCATGGACATCTCAAATGTCATGTGTCTATCAAACACTTTCTTAATCTCTACCAGTACCCCCTCCATTCCTCACCCCGATCTTCCCCAGATCAATAATGAGCATCACTTTTTAAAAAATTTTTATTTATTTATTTGAGAGAGAGAGAATGAGAGAGAGCACATGAGAGGGGGGAGGGTCAGAGGGAGAAGCAGACTCCCTGCCGAGCAGGGAGCCCGATGCGGGACTCGATCCAGGGACTCCAGGATCATGACCTGAGCCGAAGGCAGTCGCCCAACCAACTGAGCCACCCAGGTGCCCCGAGCATCACTTTCCACCAGAAATGGAAGTCGGGAAATCAGGGATAATGATATTTCCCTGGCCCCTTGACTCCCAACATAAACACCCCCTGTGACACACCAGCATGTCCCCTTGATTGTATCTCCACAATATTCCTTGACTCTGTCTCTTTTTTTCTATCTCCACTGTTGTCATTCATACTTCCATGACCTTTTGCAGGAACCATAAGAGCTTCCTAACGGATAAGCTATTTCTACTCTTGCTCTGTCTGAACCATTCTCCATATACCTCTGTCCCTCCCTGCTTTCATGTCCAGTGATTTCCCCCTTGAACTTGGAAAAACTCCAGGCTCCTGATTACCATGGATTCCAAGGCCCATTTGATATTCTACCCACTTGACCCTCCAGCCTCACCTTTAACACCTTTTAGCCTGCTCTGTCCCCCCAACTGGAATGCAGGTGCCAGGGGTCAGGAGTTGCTGCAGACTGACCTGGAATTACCAGTTCAGCGAGCAAAGTGTGGGGAAACAGGAGGCCCACAGGAAACAGTGGTGGGGAGTGAGTGAATGACTGCAGCAGCCAGATGATGGGACAGGTAGTGATTCTTTCCACGTTGGGGACTGCACACTGGGGGTTATAAAAGTGGGGGGCAACTTTGATCTTGTTATCCCTGTGTCCATGCTATGGTAGATGCAGAACTCCTCCTTCGAAGGACTTGTGGCCCAGCTGTGAACGGTGTGGGCAGATGACATCCTCCAACTGTTGAGGCCTCAGTCCCACCTCAGCTCTTGAGCTGCCCTGCTCTTCTCAGGTTGGTCCCAGCCAATGACTGCAGGACTGTGTACTAGGGCCTGGCCATTTCTGTGTGACATGGGCCTCCTGTAATGGGCAGCCTGGGCTCTTGAGTCCCCAGTGAGCTGCCAGACACTGTTAGATGTGCAGGCATGTCTGGCAGCTCCCCTGCCCAATCTTGCTGGCTCCCTTTTTCTTTCACAGCTCCATCAGCATTCTGCTGCTGCTGTGAAAAATTATCACAAACCGGGTGCCTTAAAACAGCAGAAATTTATCTCCCTTCAGTCCTGGAGGAACAAGTTCAAGATGTTGCCAGGGCTGTGCTCCCTCCCAAGGCTCTAGAAGAGGATCCTTCCTTGCCTCTCCCAGCTTCTAGTGGCCCCTGGCATTCCTTGGCTTGTGGCCATGTCCCTCCAACCTCTGCCTCTGTCTTCATGGCTTTCCCCCACCCTGTGTCTGTGTCTCTCATGTTCTCTTATAAGGACACTGTCTTTGCTTTTAGGGCCCATCCAAATCCAGTATGACCTTGTATTACCCTGATGATATCTGCAAAGACTTTTTTCCCTAATAAGGTCATATGTACAAGTTTGGGGGGATTAGGAGGAACTGAACATACCTTTTTTGGGGAATACTATTCAATCCCCTACTCAAGTGTTATTCCCCAGTAAATCTTCCGTGTACCTGACTGCACCTCAGTGTCTGTTTTCTGGAAGACCCAGCTGACATGCTTCTTTTCCTCATGTGGAATGTTGTATTCCTTGCCTCTCTGTTGTGATATTCCATTTCTGCATAAATACTTGAGTTTTGTCTTCCTGAGTTACTTGGAAACCACCTGAGGGCAAGTGTGTGTCCTTCTGCACAATGCTAAGTATGATCTTACATTTATATGATAGAATCAGTGGGCAGGAGAGGTCTTGGAATCAGAATCTCAGACAAAGCAGGTTTGAATTCCAGCTCATCGAGTACAGAGGCCCTGAGAACTTTACTACTTTGTTTTTGTGATGTGTGAAGCCATAATAATAATAATAATAATAATAATAATAATAATAATAATAATAATAAAATTACCACCTTTTTTTGGGTCTTTTTATGAGGACTTAATGTTTCAGTGGGGCAGAGTTCACTGCTGTCCCATCTGCACCATTCTAACCCTTTCTGTCTCTTAAAGGGCTATATGTCTCCCTTGAAAAAGGAGGGGCACCACTGAAAAAGAGGAGCACATGGAGAAGTATTTGGAGCTCTGCAAGGCTCAGGGTGTGCATGGGAGTCCTGGACCATCCGCAGTCTTTGGGCAGCTGTGTTAGTGGAAGGTTCCTTTCAGATGGTGATGGGACACGATCACCTGGACTCATCCTGTCATGATCTCCCTCCAACGGCTAGAATGTTGTATAGGCATTGGTTTGGCAGGTTCCTTTGGAAATCAAAGACTGAACACTGTCTCTTTATCCTTTCACTCCTGCTAGAGTAATCCTAATCCTCCCTAAGGCAAGGAGGTGGCCTCTGACTGATGAAAAGTCTTATGTAAGGAAGGGCACAACGGAAAAGCACAGAGATTAATCCAAGTTCTCATCTCACTGCAGGAGCAAAGTGCTTCACCTGCTTGGACTTCACTTAGCAGCTATGATGATTATCATTGCTTGATCTCCCAATGTTACTGTGCTTGTCAGAGTAGGGGCGAAGGAACACATTCAAACGTCAAGGTTGAAATTCTCACGAAACGGATGACAAGGAAAAGAAAGTCTGCAAAAATACTGTTTCTCCTCTTTTCTCCACTGGGGAAAGGGATGTTGAAGCTGCAGGCAAGCCAGGTAGTTTCTGAGGGGCTCCCGCAGTTTTGCATTCTTGGTGTGCTTTCCAGGAGATTGCAGACTGCAGGGGAAAAGGGAAAGCCGACCTAGAGGAGACTTAACCCTGTCTTGGTCTACCTGCTTGCAAAGATATGCGAACAGAGATTGGATTCAGTTTTTAAGAGTGTGCGTAGTAGTAACATCTGAGTTTCCATAGAGTGTGCTGGTATGGTAATTCAAGAGTGCAGCTAGGACACAGGATCCTGTTCCGAACTGTTGTCCTCCTCTCTTCTCTCTCTTTCCTTCTCTTCCTCTCTCCTCCCTTCACCTTAAGGCAACTCAGGTTCCCAGACATGGAGAGGAGAAGGGGTGGGTGAGGAGACCAGGGGAGGCCTGCAGGGAGGAAAGGTGCCTAAGTATTGTACTGGGCACTGTTCAGAATTGGAACTCAGGCCCCACAGCTCCTGCAGAAAACCAACTAGGCTCTGATGAAAGTTTCATGTGGTTTTCTCTTCCCTTTAAAGCCTGTTGGGACATTTTTGGCAGAGGAGAAAGGGGTAGGGTTCACCTTAATCCTTCTCTGTCCCATATTTCTGATTTAAGTGGATCCAAGCCCAAGGCTTGCAATTATCTCAAAAATAGCCCCGATAGCCATGGTGCGTTTGGTGGGTTTCCTTGGCGGCATCTAATGAAACAGCCCGGCGAGGAAGAGATAGCCTGTTGGCCGGGTAGATAGATGGCCCTGCGTCTGTTAATCTCACATTTCATCTTGGTTTAAGCAGTCTCTGAGCTCATTAATTGTCTTTCTGAGAAGGACCAGGCATTTATCTTTAAGAGCCATCTAGCTTCAGTGAGTTCATCCAGCCTAAAGAGAAGGGAAGGGACAGACTGGAGCCATCCACTTAATTTTACTGAACAAGAAATAGATTGTTAGACAGGGTGACGGCTCTTGATCTGTTTTGCCTGACTGCCCGCCAGACAGGTGGTGCCAAGTGCTGCCCCCGCCAGTGGTGCATGAGCGTGCCACCTCCCTGTGCCGTCACGGCAGTAACGATCACCGATCTTTCCCTGACACAGGTGGACTTCTGTCCATGCCCACGTCATATGAACAAACATAAAAGAAACCCATAGAGCTGCCTAATGCACACAGAGGACCTGTCTGTTTTAAACAAACCAGATACACAGTAATTCAAATTTTACCAGAAGGATAGGCCCCATTTATACATTGCAATTTTTTTTTTTAACCATCAGGTTCCTGTGGTGAATTTAAAATTTTGAATGTCAATGGGTATGGGGATAGTTAAATTATGGTGCACCCATAGTATGGAATTGTATGCAGCTGTTAAAAAAGTAAGAGATGGCTCCACATCAGGGGTTTTTTCCACATCTCAAAGGTCCCTCAGGGAACCCATGGCACCCCCTACAACAAAGATTATCCAGTCCAAATTTTCAACAGTGCTGAAATTGAGAAACCCAATTCTATATGAACTATCTGGAAAAGATATTCATGCTCTATTGGTAAGATTATAAAAAGCAAGTACGCAGGTCAATATCTACAGCCCTGATCCATTTTTTAAAGTTACTTTTTTGTGTGTATGTATGCATATATGGGCAAGTATGTTTGTACATGTGTAGGAAGAGAAGAACACATGTCAAAATGGCATCCATGATTATCTTTTCAGGGGTGACTTTGGAGAGTGGTAGGGACTTCATTTATAATACAGAAAAGAGTGGTGGGGAAAATAATATTGATTTTGATTTATATAAATTCAGTTGACACCCTACCTTCCCAGGATCACACATCCTGCAAAATGGATTTTCACAGGGCAGGACATTGACATAAAGCACATACATTGCTTTTCAAAGGACTATTACATGAAGCTCATCTAGATGTATGCTGTAAATGAGTTTTTTATAGGAGACTCTTTCTTTTCATTGCCCTGTGTCTGCCATTAGTTACAGTTGAGCTTGGCAATACTGGGATTTGATTTCTTAAACAAACAAAATAAAATGAAATGCTTAATACAGGGCATAAACGGATCCGAGTGGTTAAAGATGCATAAAAAATCTTTAAAACAACTTCATGGCATACCAAGATGACCAACACCCTGAAAACAACTGCCACAGAATATTCATTTTGACCAAATTGTCCTGCTGGTCTCCTTGCTTTCAGCCAAATTGTTTTCAGCAGCACAGAGACGTGTCCAGAAGCCTTTGAAGAGTCTATTATTATGCAATTATTATGCAGTAACCAGACCAGGGACAAGAGTGCAGTGTAAGAGACACAGCTGCAGTGGATCAGCCGGGATTGAATGTGGGGGTAATCGAGGGCAGGCACCCAGGCTGCAGGCTCAGTGGACTAGGAGAGCCCTGAGATGAAGGAGGTGCAGCTGGTGGTAAGAGGAGAGCTTGGCTTGGGTCCTGTGGAGTTGAAATGTCACTGGTACTTGGAGAGAGGAGAGGACAGTCAGTTTGTGGGGTCTGGAGTGCAGGAGAACAGTCAGGACTAGGTGCAGACACTCAGGGGTCTTAGAGGAGGTGGGAACTGGGGTCCCAGGGAGATAGATAGTAAATGGTCCCAAGGGAGGGTGAGTAAGATGCATGCAGAGGATGCTGGTGTTCCTGGAACAGGCACAGGAAGAGGAGCCCAATGAGGAAGGACTCTGGGAAAAGTCAGAAAGGGGACAAGATAGCACTTTAAGAAGGGAGTGGAGAGTTACTGCAGAGGGCTTCTGCCAAGTTGAGAAGGTAGAAGGAGCTGTGGTTGTCCTATAAGGCTGACTAGGTGGGCAGGGGCTCCAGGCGCAGAGGAGCAAATGAGAGGGCAGGAAGGAGCATCACACACTCTTCTTCAGGGCTGTAGCCTAACTTGTATTTTGTGGTCCCCTAATTAGTATCTGCTTCTCCCCCAGACCATAAGTGCCACTGGGGGCCTTGTCCTTTCTGCTCCTTATAGTGTCCCCTGTGTTGAGCACAGTCCTGGAGGGTGCATGGAAAGAAGCAAAGAGAACAGAGCTTGATTGTTTGTAAAGAGGCTGAGGGAGCAAGGAAAAGAAGGTGAGCTTTGAATACATTTCTGGGCCCAGAGAAGGAGCTCGTTAGGCACTGAACCCTGCTTGGGACCAGCCAGTGCCCAGGGGCTTATCCTCAGTTGGGCAGAGTCTGGGAAAGGGATTTTCTTGTTTCTCTGTCTTGGGTTCTGAGGTGCTGGTAGAGTCCACAGGCATATGATGAAAGGCTTGATCTGAGCTTCAGGCAGGGAAAAGGGAAGCTTTTATTTTATTTTATTTCGTTTTTAAGATTTTATTTGACAGAGACACGGCGAGAGAGGGAACACAAGCAGGGGGAGTGGGAGAGGGAGAAGCAGGCTTCCCACTGAGCAGGGAGCCCGATGAGGGCTCAATCCCAGGATCCTGAGATCATGACCTGACCCGAAGGCAGACGCTTAACGACTGAGTCACCCAGGCGCCCCAAGGGGAGCTTTTAGGAGGTTCTCTCCCTTTGGGTGGGAAACCATCTTGGCCTGGAGGGTGATATCCTGGGCATAGGGGCAGGCTGGCCTTGAAATTTGCATTTCAGAAAGTGTCTCTGCAACTCACCTTTTCCCTTCCAATTTAGCCAGGGCCCTTCTTGTGTTGGGAACTGGCTCAGCATTCCAAGGACTGGTTGGGCGGGGGGAAGCTTGTGCATAGATCAGGCCACTCCACTGGGGCTACTTGGGGTAGTTGAGCTGAGTAAGGTGTGGCTTTTTTGATACTTCGAAGAGATACTTTGATTCTTCCTGTGGCTTCCTGATTTGCTTAGAAAAACACCCAAATTTGTATGTTAACCTTCAAGGCCAGATGTGATCTGGTCCCTGCCTGCCTCTCTGATGTCTGACTACTCCCAGCTACTTCAGCCTTCCTGTTGGCTGGCTCTCTTCCATTTCTGCCTGCCCCAGGGCCTTTGTACCTGCTGTCCCTGCATTGAAAATACCTACCCCAGATATGTCTGGCTCCTTCTTGTCATTCAGCTCTCAATACCCACTACCTCCGACACCCCAGTCTACAGTAGCACTCCTCACTCTTTCCCCCATAACCCATTTTATCATCTTTGGACTTACCACAGTCTGATATGATCTTCATCTATTAGTTATTTATTATCTTCCTTATTTGCTATGTTCTCCCTCTTCTCTTTCCCACCCCATGGCAGGAAATTGCCTTGTTGTTTATTGTTATAAATGCAGAGCCTATAACAGCACCTGGCATGCGTTAGGCACTCAATGTACATTTTTGGATTGAATAAATCAAATATTTCTTTCCAGAGAATGTAGTTATTTTGTCTAAGAGAAAAACATAGGAAAAGCAGTTGTTGCAATGTGAAATTCAGCGTTTCTTGTCTTTGTATTTTTTTAATGCAGGATTTACTGTCCCTGCCATACGACCTGGTCGAGGGTCAAGTAAGTACTCATTTTGTCCTGACTTAGGATTTTTGTTAAGTCTGGTGAAAATGAAGGAGGTAAAGTCTCATGTACTCTATTACTGTGCAAACCCAGCCCACCATGTAGGGGTGCAGCTAAGAGGCCGGGTGAGCATTGCCAGAGTGATAGTTTTCTTAAGCTCCCCTCCCAGTTGGAGGGGCTCCTGGGCATAACTGGAACATACGTGCCATCAGGCATAGCACTCCAGTCCCATGCCCAAGGCAGACATCTATAATCAACCACAGCACAATTCAACCCTCACCCAGAGCAGTCTCTACCAATGGATCAGGGAAGGCTGGTGACATAGAACCGACTTGGCCCTGTTGATGTATGAGCTCTAGAAATCAGTTTTGCCAGGGTGTAGGTGGGTAAGTGATTAGATGGCCTCTTACTAGAGACGATGAAAGTGGTTGTGAGGATGGAAGCCATGCCCTTGCTTCTGTGTCATCATTGAGCTTTGAAGGTGGAGGAAGGAAGCCCCATCTGCTGGCATCACACATTTTTATTAGCGTCGGAGCCACCGGAGGTTGGCCATGTAAGAATATAATTGAACCAAACGGATCTATACCTTGGGGCAATGCATTTTTTTCATTGATTCTGACTGTACATTATTACTGTTGCTTAATGAGGAGCTAATGTAACTTCTAAAGAAGCCACATGGCCCTTGGATAGATGAAGTAAGGTTTTATTTCCCTCATGACACTGTATCCTCTCTTCAATTAAAACCTGAGAAGGAAAATTAATACAAATGTAAGAATTTTTTTCTTCCTAAGATTAGTATCAAGATAGCGGCTTTTTATTACACATGTAAATTTCCTGCGTGATGGGACTGGCTAGGTGCATGGGCGGCCTGGGGTTGGTGTAAGTGCTGAAGGAGGCTGAATCTATGGTCTCTGTCATTTGAGTGGTGATTAGAGCATGCTTCGTTCTCCCCTGTTCTTTCTCCTCCTGCCAGTGTCACTGCCTGTTGGAGACCCCTACCCAGGCTCCTGCTGTTGGCTACCAGTTATGGGTAGAAGAATTTGAATAATTATAAGTAATTTACTGAGGCAAAATACACATGACATGAAAGTAACCATTTTAACATGAACAATTTAGTGGCATTTAGTACATTCACAATGTTGTCAACTGCTGCCTCTATGCCTTTTCATCACCCAAAGGTAACTACGTTAGCAGTTACTCCCTGTTCTCCCCTCCCCTAGCCCCTGACGACCACCAATCTGCTTTCTGTCTCTGTGGATTTGCCTGTTCTGAACATTTCACATGAATGGAATCATATAATATGTGGTCTTTAGTGATTGGTTTCTCTCACTAAGCATAATGTTTACAAGATTCATCCACACTGTAGTATGTATCAGTACTTCATTCCTTTTATGGCTGAATAACATTCCATTGTATGGATATGCCACATGTGTTTATCCACTCATTTGGTGGTGGGTATTTTGGCTACTGTGAATAGTGCTGCTGTGAACATGCATGTACAAATATTTGAACACCTGTTTTTAATTATTTTGGATAGATACCTAGGAGTAGAATTGCAGGGTCATAGAGTAATTCTGTGTTTAACTTTTCGGAGAACTGCCAAACTGTTTCCTTCTTTTAACGAGGAAATTGAATCTCAGCAAGGTCACTCCAGTGTTGGCTGGGATTTGAAGCCTAACAGGCTGGCTCCAGGGCCCATGTTTTCAACTACCATGCTGTCCTGCATTTGGGGGTGTCATATCTGGTTAGTACATTTTAGTCTGCACAGTACAGGGCAAAGCAAGGGTGGAAAGGACAGAGGACGACAGGCAGGCTCCTCTCACCTCAGGAGAACAGATGTATCATTCCTGGCCAACCAGTGGGTTTCCTGGTCTCTGATTTACTCTCCTTTTCCATTGGGCATCTTGATTTCTAAACTTTGGAAAATCTGTGCGATTGCTGGATCATTTGATTGAGTTGGTTTGTTGATAGGTTGGTTGACGGAGTTATTCAATTTTTCTCTCTCTGTGTGTCTCTCTCTATATGTATGTATATAAAAATCAGGACTGACCATGTCACCTTGACAAAATAATATCAATTCGTTGGGCATTTGCTGTGAGCTGTATGGTAACACTTGTATTAGCCTAAATCTCCATGGCACCTAGGCAGACTAGATCTCATCATCCCTCTTTCTACCATGCAGGGCAGAAGCCCAGAGAAATGAGGTAACTTGCCCACAGTCACACAGCTTATAACTGGCAGAGCTGGGATTTGAACCTCGGTCTGTGCATCTCTGCAGCCTGGATTCTTCCTTATGTGTTTGCTGGTTTCCTTAGATTCCCCAAGGTGTCACATTTTCCACACTAGTGCAGTGATTGTTTTTTTTTTTTTTAATCTCATTACAGTTCTGGTTTTCTCGGATCCACACAGCCCCCAGAGCATTCTGGGGTGCTCTGAAGTTCTTAGCTGGTCGTGAGAAAATGGGAATTCCTACTGGGGCAGTGGCATTTCATTGCTCTCTTCCTAGTGGTTTACTAACCAGCATGTAGCAAAACAGATTGTCTGGTGTTTATGGTCAAGGTGGTGGTGCTCGTTTTTTTTAACTGACTCTGCATCCTTGCCTTCTCAGTACTTAAGTGACTGGGGTGCGAGGTCCAAATCTGTTGTGTGGAGTTGCTCATCCTTCTTCCCCTCAGAGGGATGCTCCACAAAATTGGACAGGGAAGGTCCAGGTCTCTAGCTTCTCTGGCAGCTCAGAAAGCTTGAGACCCATCCTTCTAAGGTGAGAGGGTCATAAAGGTGGCATAGGTAGGTAGGTCCCACCCACAGGGAGTCCATGGCTCCCCAGGCACCAAGCAGTTAAATGCTCTGCCTGGAAAGTAACTTCCTGGAGCCTCACTTCCTTCTCCAGGTCCCCCTCTCCTGAGGGTGATAAAGCATGAGGGGGAGCTGGGGCATATTTACACCTGTTCCATGCACAAGCTTCAATGGCAGTAATTTTCTGACCTTTTAAAATGGATAAATCTCCTTGGCAGTGGCGTATTTCTAAAGCTTAGCTCAGAGTGGGGGCTGAGGCACTGGGAGACATAGCCAGACCAAGGAGAGGATTGATTAGCCCTGAGGGGATCTGTTCTAGAAAGCTGCCACGCCCATGGTGGTTTGGGTAGCAAAGTATGTTTTTGGCCAGAGTGTGAGTCCTTGCGTCACCTCCCAGATGGATGAAAGTGGCAGGCTGTTTTTCAGATTGCAGTGGATTTATTCCTTTGATCACCTGCCTTCGTCTGTCTCTTCTGTGAACTCTGATGAATGCTCTGTTCTCGTGTCTCCGTTATTCGCTGTCACAGGGAACACAGGGCAAGAATCTTATTATCACTGGCTGTTTAACTCCCTTCTAGCATCACCAGGGAGCATAATAACTGTGTGGTTGGCCGTTCCCTTTCTTTTATCCTCCTTTCCTTCCTCCTTCCTCCTGACCTTCCAACCAAGAGGTGTGGGAGAACATGAGAGAAGGGTCTGGCATTTCTCAGACACCTACTGTGTGCTGGTGTACCCCCACAAGAAAGGTGGTTGTTAAACCCCTTTGTGCATGGAGAACCTCACGCTCAGAGAGGTAAATAACCATCCCAGGTCACCCAGCTCACTGAGGCCAGGACAAGGATTAAAATCTAGGCCTAACTAACCATGGGGTATTTTCTCTCTTTCTAATGCTGTCTCCAGAACAGGGAGTGGCAGTGTGAACGCTCAGGTGAGTCCCTTCCCGATACCTAGGCTTTTTATTTCTCATGATGGTGCCTGTGCTCCCTGTCTGGACTGGGTCTCACCTCCTTCCATCAGCTGTTTGTAAATTCACAGCACCCTCTCTGTTAAAGAGGCTGGGACTGGCTTTCCAGGGATCGTTTCCTAACAGAAGGAATGCTCTTTTCTGCCCAGCAAGTGTCACTTCATAATTACCAGTGTAATTAGAGCAGGATTTACCATCTGAACCTCTGTGGAAGCTGCGAGGCTGCCTTTATAGGTAGCTCTGGCTTAGAAGGGTGTATGACTACCTGAGGAACCTATGGTGTCCTTAGGGCTCCAGCAGACCCACAGGGAGTTACCTCTCAGACTATCCAGGTAGATCTAGAGGCTTCCCATGGTTCCAAGAATAACACCCAAACACCCTGGCAGGAGCTGGCTCCCAGGCACCTTTCTGACGAGGCCTTTGCCAGCCCCCTGCTCCTTGAGGCTCTCAGATCCAATGCCTCCTTTTTTTAGGAGCTTCTGATGACTGACCAAAGTATCAGCATCATTCCCGCCCCAAACATGTTCTTTTCCGTTGTTGTATCTTAGCTTCTTTATGGCACTTACCACTATCTGAAATAATATTCTTGTTCTCATGTTCATTTTCTTGACTTCCTCTTACTAAAATATAAGCTCCTCAAGAACCATCTTTGCTCACTGGTCTTCACATGTCCTGCTGAATGAAAATCTGAGACCTTAGCTGATAAGACCTTAGCTGATACCTTCTTACTCCTGTTACACTCAATTATATTCCATTGTTTTTCACCATGCCTCTGTTTTTAATTACTTTGTCTACTTATCCTTTTTTTCCTTTGTGCATGGAGGAAGCCTGTAAAATTCCTAATAAGAAGCACCGTATCTTTGTATTCCATTGGATCCCCAGTGCCTGGAATGGAGTAGATTCTCAGTGCACATTGTATGGGTGGGTGGTGGGTTTGGGATGGATTGGATGGGTTGGGTGGGCTTGTGGGTGAATGGATGGATGGAATGACAGATGGATGAGTGGGTGGATGGAACAATGGGATAGATGAATGAATGAATGGGGTGGGTGGGTGAGTAGATGGATTGATGGAGGGATAAATGGGCAAGTCTCACTGAATTTTCCTGAGATACCCCTTGGACACTTGTAGTAGTGGGCTCTATCTTACAAACTTTATTTGGATGGGTTGGTTAGGGTCTCCCAGAACTACTATATTTCTGTCCATTTCTCTCTGGAAACTCATCAGAGTTTGTGCTTTATGTATTTTGAGCCCCTGTCATATGACTCACAAAGGCTATTTATTGAGTGGTGTTGGTTATGGATTGAAACTTTCATGGATATAAATGGCCATGTTGAGCTTCGTTAATGCTTTCTGCCTTGGGTTTTTCTGAAATCAGTATTGCTTTCTCTCTCTCTCTCTTTCTCTCTCTCTCTCTGTGGTTCCCATGGACCTGGACACATCCTTTTGTTGTTACTCTTCTTTCATTTCTCTTTGTTGGAGGTATCTCTTGGAGGTAGACTGTGGATAGATCTTGTTTATTCACCCAGTCTGAGAATCTTAGCCTTTTAATAGGGGAATTCAGTGTATTTGTTGTAATATATATGTTTGATCAGCTGTCATTTAAAAAATTCCTTAAGAAGAACTTTTCTTGCTGTTGCAATTATTTTCTCTCTTCCTGGCTCTACAGATTCTGTTTGATTTGCTTTTATCTTACCTGCTGTTTTGGAAGGTAGGCATCCTGTTATTAATTCTACATATGGTTGCCCTTCACTTCATTGAAAAGGATGCTGTAATCCATGTTTCACTAATAGTCAAAGTCAAGAATGAAATGGCATCTTTGAATTCCATCCATGCAAGATGAGGAAATTGAGCTCACCTGCACTTTGCATTTCCCTGCACCTTCTTCCGTCTTCACAGCCTTTGGCACCATAATGGAGACCTTCAGAGCCAACTTAATGTCCCTAAGTTATAATTTTGACATTGTCATAGTAATGGGTAGTGCTTGTGGATGGGGTTATAGATTAACAGGCACTATGATAAGCACCAGGTACAGAATTTCTCACCTAATCTTGGCAACCCAAGGAGGAACTCTCCTTTGCCTTCACTTTTAGATGGTGAAAGTGAGTCTTTGGGGTTTTGTAACTTGCCCGAGGTCACATATTTGAGTAGGTGGCAGAGCCATTAGTACTTGGAACTGATTCTAGCTCTTAACCACGGCTGTTTTGTTCACTGTCAGAAATGACTGCTGCCAGCCGTAGGTGGCTTTGGAAATGTATTTACACCCAGCAGTTCATCCGGGCTCTTACCTGCTCTGTTTCCACCCACAGTGCTCCCTTCTTGAATTAGATTTATGTTATTGACCCCAGACTTCTAGACCAGTACCACCCACATTTTGGTGTGCCAGGAGAACCTGTGGGGGTGCTTGTTAAAATGCAGAATCTGATTCAGGAAGTCTGGAGTGAGGCCTGAGATCCTGCATTTCTTATAAGCTCCAAGGTGTTGCTGATGCTGCTAGTCTCAATGCCTTTCTGTGATAGCAAGATTGTGGATTACTCCAGAACCTAGTCACTCTGTCTGCTTAATTGGCCTTGTTTTTATTGGTGCTCTAGTTCACTACTCTTTAATGCAGTGGTTAAGCAAATGGACCCTGAAGATGACTGATTCATCTTGATTCAAATCCCAGCCCTGCTACTGTGTCACTGGGATAACAGTATCTATCTCACTGGATTGTTTAAGCAAAGTGAGATAAATGAAGTGTTTAGAACAGTGTCTAGCACATGCTGAGGGCAGGATTCATGCTTGGTATTGTTATTGGCTCCACTGAGGATTTGCTACCTTCCTCCCTGCTCTACCAGCTCTTTTCTCAGCCTTTGGGATTTCTGCAGACCCAGCCCTTAGCGTCCAGGTTCTTCCTGTTTCCTCTACATGAATCCTTTCCTCAAGATGGCTGGAATCTCACCTCTTCCATGCAGCCCTCCTAGTTAACCTTTCTCTGTCTAATCCCCCCAGCCAGTCTTATAAAAATTTCTGCCTCTCCACCTAGCTGCAAGAGTACATATTCAACTTTTGTAACTGATAATTTCGTGTATGTCGATTTGAAAAATATATTTTGATTGGCTATTTGGGACCGGGAGCAAGACCCCTGGGGAGATTTTGAGTAAAAACAGAGTGCTGCTATTGAGCTACCTGGGGGACTATTCTTCCCGAGTGGGTTGTACAAGCTTAGATTCAAAAGAGAATTGGTTAGGATAATAGGGGTTAAGAGGCCATTGGGTGGGGAGAGCAATGGAAGAAGAGAGAAGACACGAAGCCGCTGTCATCTGGAAGAAAACTTTGGAGAAGGACCAGGGATTTTTGAAGGAAATTGTCAGGAAGTTCTGTACCATTATGTACAACATTTTCCTCTGTCCCATCAACCTCTGAACTGTTCAGCAAAATGTCCATTTCCTGTTAGTGTTTTGTGGGGTTGGCTCGGTTTTGGAGGATGGTGATGAAGTGCCAGGTATGGTCTCATGGTGGGTATGGTAGGGGTCTGATTGATGTGTTGGCAGTTCATCTACACTGAGGTAGGGCTTAGATGTTAGTATTTTTGAAGACTTCCCAGGTGATGTCAATATACAGCCAAGGTTGGGGACCTCCAACTGTGGGCCTCACATTGTATAGGGTGTTTATGGTGTTAAGACCCCAGAGCCACTTTTTAAGAAGGTGGTGGTCATGTTACGATGGTCATGTAAATTTGGGGAAAAAAGCTAATTGGGTTTCTTCACTACAGGGTTTATCAGCACCTTTAATATGCTGATAATATGTTTTAACCATATAACCTTTTTGAGGAATCTCTCTTAACATGATGTGGGTACTTGATACCTACTTTTCATCTGTAGGCCCTAGAGCCAATTTCCACTAAAAAGTTCCACTAGATACCTTTACATTGGTGGATTTGATGATGATGATGATGATGGGTACTGGTGAAGGAGATAGTGATTTTGATTATGATCTTCTCATGACCAAGCAAAGACTCAAAGGACTAGGAAGGAAATGCTCAGCCCCCCTCCCAGGGACAGGCTGTCTTCCCTACCAGGTGGCCCAGACTGTCATTTCCAATTTGGGAAACGGTCTTACTTTGCATAAGTGATTGAAGTAATTGCACTGGCTGTTTCTCTTAATCTACAAGACTCTGAGTAGGGATGGGGCAGCTGATGGGGTTAGTTCTGATTTTCTCTAGATTGTTTTTGATGCACAGTCACTGTCTTTTTTGGTCAACCCAATTGCAAGCTCCATATCAGGGAGCCATAGCACATGTTATCCAAACTCACCTCCTCTGATGGGCTTGTGTGTCAGGATGGATTCCTGATGGCTCCCTCTCTTGTGGATGCCTCACATTTTCTGATTGCAGAAAAGTCTCCCTAGAGACCTGTACAATGATGTGCCGTGTCACTGAAGGGCATTTCTGGCTTAGGTACTCTTGTCTTTCCCCAGCCATTTAGTGTGACTTTTTTTGCCAGCTCAGGCAGACAGGATGTGATGGAGGGCTCACCTCACCCAACCTCAAATGTGCTTCTCCTTTCGTCTCACTGTACATCACGGTGGCCAGCCTAGCCTACCCACTTGTAGGTAACCATTCTTTTTTTGTTTGTTTTTTGCTTCAACTCAGTAGGAAGAGAACAAGGAATGCATAACCCATAGAACTGAAATTCTGCATCCCCCACCTCCCTTGGAGGAGCAGGTGACAGAAGAGGCAGCCAAACATTCCCTATTCCACAGCCAAATGTTACCCTCTCCCTGGGGGCTCAGCTTGGCGGAGTAAATTTCAGAGCCTTGGCATTTTTTCATCCCAATTTAGGTTAGACTAGCAAAAGGAGTTTGATTTCTAAAAGTGGGGCAGTATTCACACTGTCCGATCTGAGCAGACAGAGGGTTGGAGTGGGCCAACAGAGAGAGGGAAGGCTTAGCGTGTGTGGGGTTGTGTGTTCCTGGTGGCCGAGCTCCTGGTGTGCCTTTCAGTAATGGGTAATAAGTGTGCAGTTATTTAATTTGGAGTCAGATCGGCAGCATTATCGATTACCTGGAACATCTGAAGCTCTAGAAAAAGCCCCTTGCATGAAGAAGTATGTCTGTAGTAAATCGTCGAGCATTTAAAGTTAAACAGACACATACAACATACATGAAGTAATTCTCATTGGTATTATGACTGCAGGATTAGAGGTGCTGGTCAACTCTGAGATGCCAGCCCCAGATTCAGGTGTGCAGAAGGAAGGGTGGATAGAGCACATCTGCTTCTCTTCAGATTGACTTTCTGCTCTTCTCTATCCTGCACTGTGCCTTGGGAGGCTTCCCTCTGTAGACCATAGCACCAGGCACCCTTGTCTACTGGCTTCTGGGTGGGTTTGGGTAATAGGGAGTCACAGCAGGTTATAGGAAAAGGGAGGAGAGGGCAAGGCATTTATAGACCCTGCTTCCTCCTGTGGGCTGCTGCATTACTAGACTAAGATCTCAGGCAACCCCTTCTGTCTATTTTCAGGTTCAGAGACGGTGGCAGAACCTGGAGTCCCACTGTTACTAGCCCCAGAGCACTGTATCATCTTTTGTGGGTCTCCTATCCCCTACCCACACCTTTATAAATAGTCCTTTTATTAAATTCCTCTCAAATTATCCTAATTTGAGTGTGCCATCTGTTCCTTCCTAGGACCCTGGCTCATACAATGGAGAAGAGAATCACATAAGAATGGAGTCACACTTTAAGTGCCACCTTTTCAGAGAGACCTCCCTGATCCCTGTTATTCTCTATTACAGCATCTGTTTGATTTCCTTTATGATACTTGTCAAAGCTTGGTGCTATCATGTCCTTCATTTCTTGGTGTGTTTGTTGCTCATCTCCTCTTCTAAAACAAGGACTGTCAGCACAGAGAAGTTAGGTGACTTGCCCAAGACCACACAGCTAGGAGAGGGTAGAGATGTAATTTGAACCTAGGTCTCTGATTCCAAAGTACCTCCTCCCAGAGCTGTGCACAGAGTCTGAGTTTCAGGTGAAGTACTGTTTCCCTAGAGTATCTGTTACCTGTTTTCATGGTGGACAGAGAAAGCTTGGGTTTCCTAAAACATTCCTTGAACCCAAAGCTGGTTCCTCTTTTGCATCAGGCATTTTGCCCTGAAACAGAGACAGAGAGTGGTCCTCGGCATCCTTGGTCCTTCTCTTCATTTCCCACTCTCCATCCTCCATCTCAGCCACCAGGAGGTCAGGACCTTGACCCTTGTCCACAGACCCTTCTTTCTCTACTCAGAGATGGTTACTGTGCTCAGGCCTGCTGGGCCTTGGGGCCACTCAGATGCTCAGGTGGCAGGATTCTCCTCAGAGATGGGAGCTATCTCACATTCACAGAGTGGCTTGTGATCTGGGTTTTCTTTCAATGGGAGATACACAAAAGAAAACCCTGCTGAGCTCTGTGGAATCACTAATGATGTGTTGAAGTGTTTGACCACAGGTTGAAGCTGATGGGGGATTTTCTCCTAATCTCTCTCAAAGGTCTCAAGGAAGAGGAGATAAACCACACACATACCTGTTATACATCCATAAACACTTCCCCATCTATACCTCATGTGTAGATATAAAACAATTCCCACACTTTTCTTTCTCCAAAGTACAGACAAGTATGAAGAAAATAAAAATTCCATGATCCCGTCACCTAGACAACCCCTGCTGACATTAAAAACGCACCTTATTAGCCAATTCAAATGGTACAGGAAGGTACAAAATGCCTCCTACCCCTATCCCTCATCCCAGTCTGTCCTACTTCCCAATGGCTTTGTGAATTCCTTCTGGAAAAATAATCTATGGCTATGCTAGTGTGTGACTGTGTATACACAGCCTTAAACATTGATACCAACGTGGTCACACACAACACATTCTTTGGTGACTTGACTGTTCTCTTCTTTTACTTGGAGCTCTGCCCATCGCAACACATAGTTTTATTCCTTTCTTCACGATGGCTGCATAATATGTCATCATATGGATGTACCGTGATTTGTTTGATCTTGACAGCTTGCTTCCACTGATTTGCTTTTAGAAGCAATGTTTCAGTGAACATCATTGTGCATATATCTTGTCATATTTTTCAAGGAAATCTATGTAGAATATATCCTTGAAGGTAGAACAGCTCGATCAAAGGTCTGAGCATTTAAAATTTCAATAGATATTGCTAAATTACCCTTGGTGATGGTGGTAGTCTCATATATGATCACATCATTGAGTATCAGTCCATGGTACCTCACACAAGTATATTAATTCTAAAAATATTCAAAGATTCTCAGTGATGGAAATGGGGGAGTTCATTTGTTCTTCTTGATATTCACACCAGTGCACACAACCTCTGTGGTGGCACTTTTCATGTTGAGTTGATTTTTCTTTCCTGGCTCCCCCCATTAAACTGGCGCCATCTAAGGTGGGATCAGGGTCTTAAATTCAGCATCCTTACCCAACACAGTAGCTAGCTTATGGTTGACATCCATACATGTTTGCTCGAATCTTTTCACTATTCTGTCTCATAGGACAACTGCCATGGAAACACATTCTCTGCTCTCAAGGATATGATTACCACCCATCTGGGTATCTTTCTTCTTGGTCATGGCCATTTGCTATGTCCTGGGAAAGGAAGATACTGTGTATCTCACTTGGACTACAATTTCTCAGTCAGCCTTTGTTTTACTTTGCTCAAGCTGCTGTAACAAATTCACCCCAGATTAGGTGGCTTAAACATCAGAAATGCATTTTCTTAAAATTCTAGAGGCTGGAAGTCTTGAGATCAAAACTTGAAGGGTTGTTCTCTTCTGAGGCCCCTCTCCTTGGCTTGTAGATGGCTGTCTTCTCCTTGTGTCTTTCTTCTGTGTCAGTGTCCTAATCTTCTCTCTAAAGAGGATACCAGTCAAATTGGATTAGGGCCCACCCCAGTGACCTCATTTAATATTAATTACCTCTGTAAAAACCCATCTCCAGGGATGCCTGCTTAGCTCAGTTGGTTAAGCATCTGCCTTTGGCTCAGGTCATGATCCCAGGATCCTGGGATTGAGTTCCATGTTGGGCTCCTTGCTCAGCAGGGAGTCTGCTTCTCCCTCTGCCTGCCACTCCCCCTGCATGTGCTCTCTCTCTCTGACAAATGAATAAAATCTTAAAAAAAAAAAAACAAAAAACCCTCTCCAAATAGTCACATTCTGAGGTACTAGGGGCTAGGACTACGATGAATGAATTTTTGAGGGACAACTCATCCCGTAACAGCCCTCCTCTTAGGTACTGATTACAGGGACCCCTGTCCCAGTAAGGGTTCTATACTAGCAACTTTCACTTTGAGTCACATGATAAGCCCGTGGGACATCACTTTTCACCATCATGATGACTTTTCCAATCTCAGAGATCTAGGACTTAGAAGACGCTTGGTCCAGGTGAGCCATGAAGTGTCTGGGGCAGGGCAGCATGGGCCTTATTTCTCAGGCTGTGGACACAGATAACTTTCTTATGCCTAGCACTCCCGTGTGCTGCAAGAGTCTTATACTCCATTCTGTACTTGGAAGCAAGGAATTTGCTTCTGGGCGGAGATGATGGGCAGATGTGTGTTTGGTTGTTTCTCCTGTCTCTTGGAGCCCAGCCAGGGCTGGCTGGTGAGGTGTGATTTGTCATGGGCAAAGCCCGTGGAGGAAAGGGAGCCAGGGCTGCTGACAAAACTCAGCATGTGAGCCAGGAAGGAAGACAAAGCAGACACTTGATTCAAATCTAATTTTCCACGCTAATGCTGATGGATTGTAAGCAGTGCTTGAAGTGCTGTGTGTACCCACAATCTGAGACCACACCCAGGTTCATAAAGAAAGAATGCCTTGATTGATGTAAGATGCCAGCCAAGGGCACAGGGTGGAGTTTGGGGGCATATGTGCCCTTCCTGCTTCTATATGTGCCACTGTTGTGCACGAAGCAGGTCGACCTGGCCTGTACAACCCTTCCAGAAGCTTCTGGGTAAATGGCTTTTCCTGCAGCTTTGGGCTTAGTTTGCTTCCTGGGTAAGGGATATTCTCAAGGTCCTGAAGGGAAAACAAAAAAGTGATAATCATTGCTCTTAGGAGGCTGTAAGTAGCTTGTGGAGCAGAAGACTGTTTTCTGATCCTTTGCTTTTGAAATTCCTCTGAGAGGTGACCGTGTAGAGCACATACATCCCATCAGCTATCACAGACAACAAAACTGGTCACATAAAGTGTCACAGAGTACTAGCCCCAGAAAGAGCCTTCATGTCTGGGTCCCAGTGTAGGGGAGTTCTTAAAATAGTTTACAAAGCATGGCTGGAGGAAGTGTCGAAAATGCGCTCATTGTCAGAGTGTAAGGCCCTTTGTGACTTGGGATTCTCCGTTGGGATATAGCCCCTTTTTTTCTGAGTCCTTCTAGAATCACCAATAGCAGGGTGGCAGGCGTGATGTATGTGCCAGCAATGCTCTTGGGCAGACGTCATTAGTCCATCAGGATGCACTTGGTCCCTGCTGTTCTGTGATCACCACTCTTTTCCAGGTCTGGCTCCAGATGCCCCTAGAGGAAGCCTTGCCTGACGAATCCCACAAGGCATACCTGCCCCCCCACCCCCCCACCACATTTATAACACAGTGGAGTTGCTTTAGATTTCCAAGGCTCCTTCCTATCTAATTGTCTCCAGTTTCTATACCCTTCAGATTTCATCTTGGAGACTGACAGCTTCTCGTCTGTATGGTTGTCCTGGCTGTCAGGCTCCATGTTTTGTAGTATGAAATATAGTGAACCTCTCTACTTCTGGATATGCCAATTTGTCTTTCATAATGCTCCAGACAGGATCAGAGTGGAAGTTTGCCCTTTGATCTGCTGATAAAGCAAAGGCCTATTGTGTGAATACAAATATGGATGAGCATATCAGTTACCTACTGCTGAGTAACAAATTACCCCCAAACTTAACAACTTAAAACAACAAACATTTACTATCTCATGGTTTCTGTGGGTCAGGACTTTCCCAGTGGCTCAGCTGACTTTCTGCCTCAAAATCTCTCACGGGCTGTAGTTACGATATTGGCTAGAACTGTAGTCCCCTTGGGGCTTGACTGGGGAGGACCCCTTTCTAGACTCACACATGAGGCTGGTTGGGCTGAGAGCCTCAGGTTTTCACTGGCTGCAGGCTGGAGACATTAGTTCCTTGACACATGGGTCTCTCCAGAGGGCAGCTCATACGTCATCAGCTTTTCTTAGAGCAAAGAAGTGAGAGAGAACACCAGGACAGAAGGTGCAGGTTTTTGGTAACCTAACCTTGGAAGTGACATCTCATTTCTTTTGCTGTATTCCTTTCATGAGAAGCAAATCAGTAAGTTCAGCCCACACTTGAAGGGATTATACAAGGGTGTGAATACCAGGAGGTGGGGATCATTGGAGACCATCCTAGAGATTTCCTATTGTAATTAGAGTATAAAATGAAGTGCTTAGTAATAATGATGCTATTACAGAAATTAAGCACATATCAAATGCCCGGCACCATAATCAGAGACTTACATGGATTTCAAGGTTGAGTCCTCATTATAACTCAAGGAGGGAGGTGCCACTGTCTCCGTTTCACGGATAAAGAAATTGAGGCTGACAGAAGCTAAGTAACTTGCCCAGGCTGTCTGACTCTGGAACCCGAGTTTTTGACCAGGAGGCTCTATCGCCTTTGGACTACTTTAAGGGGTTTTCTTAGATACTGTCAAGAGTTTCAGAAGTGCTTGTGAATGTGTACCCTCTGTGGGAACACAAGAATGAGGAAGGGGTTGAGGACTGACCTAGAATTTGTGGTCATATGGCACTTAATACTGTAATCTTAGGGATGTCATTTCCTCTTGGACCTCATTTTCTCTCTTTGGAAAGTGGAGATGATCATGGTTCCTACATCCTAAGATTGTTGTGAGAATTGAAAGAGGCAGCACAAAGTTCCCAGCTCCTAGTAGGAATTCCATATGAGTTAGTGTGCCTTCTCTCTGTTTCCCAATAATTTATTCTAATTCTGACAATTCTTTTTTTCTCCCTGAAGCACTTCCTCTAAGAATTGCTTTATTCCTGTCATTCTTAAAAGTAATAACACTTAAAGCCCTATAAAAATGCTGTGCGATGCAGACTGCCTTTCCGCTGGGGAGTCCCAGTGATGGAGACTCAACGTAGGGGCTGTCCAAGTGATTGAGGCTAACTTTGGGTTCCATCCAGGGTTGTCATACTTCCTGAAAACTGCCTATGATGGAGAGAGCATTTGGAGAGAGGAACAAGGGGCTCTAGGAAGCTTCTTGTTCTCCATCTGACCTCCAGCTTGGATGTCTTATCTTCTGAGTGAGGAGAGAGGAGCCAAGGGGACCAGTGAGAGCCTGTATTCCTAGCAGACATCAGTATTCAGCCTCATCACTGTTTAGAGTGAACAGTTTCAAGTATGGACTCCCTGGCATGGGCAGACGGGGAAGCTGGAGGAAAGAAGGTTTGGGCAGATGGCGGCAGGTGCTTGGAATGCCCAACTGCCAGTTATCTGTCAGGTCTTCTTGATTTGGAGGAAACTATGCTCTGCTCAGGGAAGTGCCTGGAGTGTCTCTGTCTTCCCTGGTCAGTCTGTCAGCTTGTTCTATCTGTCTTTCATTCTCTCCATTCTCTCTCTCTCCCTCCCCACCCTGCCTCCCCCGTGTGTGTGTGTGTGTGTGAGAGAGAGAGAGAGAGAGAGAGAGAGAATGTGAGTGCCCTTCTGGTTTTACTTGGATTGGTCCCAGGAGATAGAGAAGACATTGGCCAGGACTCCATGCCCTTCTCATTTCTAAGCATGAAAGAAGCATTGGTAAGAGTCAGGTATTTTTTTTTTATCTCTTAAGTTTTTCTTTAATGGGCTCTGGGGATTTAAGAATAAAATCCAGGGGTGCCTGGGTGGCTCAGTCATTGAGTGTCTGCCTTCGGTCCTGGGATCAAGGCCTGCATCAGGCTCCCTGCTCCACAGGGAGCCTGCTTCTCCCTCTCCCACTCCCCATGCTTGTGTTCCCTCTCTCGCTGTGTCTCTCTCTGTCAAATAAATAAATAAAATCTTAAAAAAAAAAAAAAGAAAATCCAAAACTCCTTTATTTGGCAACGTCAGAACCCCTTTTATCTTGTCAGCCTCATCTCATATCTCATTCTCTTCATCCTGACACTCTTGCCTCAGTGGATATTTGGGTCCCCAAAGTGCCTCCAGGCCTTTGTACAAGTTTGTTCTTCTCAGAATGCTTTTCCCTAACTTCTCCCTATACCTTTACTGTTAGAATTCCTATTCATCATTCAGGGCTCAGCTTAGGTGTCCCTTCCTCAGAGAAGCCTTCCTGGAGTTTTCTGACTAGGTTAGACTCCACATTACATGCTATCAAAGCTTTCTGTGTTCCCCCCTTTCCACCTTGGAGCCCATTGAAGCTATGACTAATTACCTCTCTAGTGTCCAACTGGACAGAAGGCTTACTAAGAGTGGGGATAAGGACCATCTTGTTCTCTATTATTTCTTGAGTTCTTAGCACAGGGCCTGGGAAGAAGATGCTCATTTATTTATTTTATTGAGTGAAGGAATGAGGTGGAAAAACAGATGGAGGTCAGGAGCCAAAGATCATAGAGGACCTGGCAGCATGGATTGGCTCTGGGCCACTAAGGATGAGGTAGGCTTGGGCCCTTTTCTCTCTCCTAGAGACTCAGGTCTGGAGGGGCTGGGCCCCATTCTTGTCCCGGGAGGTTTAGAGACTGTGTTCTAGGGAAATGGAGACATTAGAGTCAACATTACTGTCCCTGGCTGTCTTGTGTGCTTGAGACAATGGCGTATGGAGTCTAAGGAGCAAGACTGGGATAACAGTTTTGTCTTCCAAGGTGCCAGAGCTCATGTCTTCCTTGCAGGCCTGGGAAGCTTTATCACACCTCTCCTTGTCCTCAGTGTGCTATGTCTTTGATACACATTATCTCCTTGAAATGATGTCTATGATAATAGGGATGATGATGGTGGTGATGGTGGTGATAGTGGAGGACGATGGGAATTATGGTGATGGTGGTGATGATACTGATGTTGATGATAATGGATGATGGTGGTGTGATAGAGTAGCTGAAACTCAAGTGCTGTTTTAAATGTCCGTACTCTGCCAAGCACTTCAAACACGTTATCTCCTTTGTTCCTTGCAAGGGTATTTTCTGGTAGTTTCCATTTGTGGTATTTACATTTTCATAAGGGAGGACACCATAATACAGAGTGGTTACCTAAGTTGCCTAAAGTCATACTGCTAGGAAGTGGCAGATCTGGGCCTGATTCCCAGCTCTGTAGGCAGAATAGGGAGAAGGCTGGGGCATTTCTGCATTATAGGAGTCCACATTACTGACAGCCTCATACAGTTTTCCCCCTGACTTCTGCTATCCTTTTCCTTGTCTGTGCTCGAATCTGTGCTTCAGGTGAATAGTCAGGGACCATGGGGTAAGTTGAGAGCTGTTAGCTTTCTTGGGAAGAAGACAGAAGACAAGGAATTGAGCATAAACATCCTTAAGGCCCAGGGCTTGCCCAGAGGGCTGCGATCTAAGACAGTGGCTTAAGTTGTAATACAACTGGGTGAGTTAAAAGCACAGTTCTGAAACTAAGTGGACTTGGGTTAAAATACAACCTGAAGCCCTAACTGGCTGTGTGACCTTGGGCAAGATGGTGTCCTTGTCTTTCGATTCAATTTCCTTGTCTCTAAAATGGGGGCAGTGGTCCCTACTCATAGGGCTGTCATGCCATGTAGTAAGTCTGTTACATATTGGCTGGTGGTGGTATTGCTATTATTATCTCATGATATCAGAGGCACCCGGAGGAGGGGAACCAACATTCCTTCAACTCTATTATGTGCCGGTTCCTGACACAGTGACTGCACTTGGCTCTCATAACAATCCTGTAAGATTGGTGATTTCCCGGTGAAGTAGATCCCTCTCTGAGAGGTCAGGTACCTTTCTCAAGGTCATGCAGCTAATTAAGCACCAGAGCCGGTATGTGGAACTCAGTCTGAGCTCCCAAGCAGTCTTCTTCCTTCCACTAGATCCAGGCATTCCAGGGAGCTGCCAACCTTCTTGGCACTGCTGGTGCTAAATCCTAGGACATCTCACAGCCCAGAGCATCTGGGAGGAGGTCAGACTCAGGCCTGTGCCATTGTTTCCAACTGTTGTCAATCTTGGTGCTGCCAGCAGCCTTGACCTCGGCCACCATCTCTAGGATCAGAAGTCCATGAGCTGCAGCCACTGGCCTGTCATGAACTCGTTCCCAGCTTCTCCATGTGACGGAGCTGGATGGCTCTGAGGAGATGGATTCCTACCACCCCTCTGTGATCACCTAGTACTGTGTGGAGGGGAGCGGGAAAGGACCCCCTCTTGTATTGTCTATTTCACTTTGGTAGAAATAACAGCGACTGATTACATTCTAAAGCCAAACACCACAACCCTTTGAAGTGGGTGGGATCACCTCCTCCTTTCACAGGACAGGAAATGGAGTTTAAGTGCTGTGTTCAAGGTCACCTAGCTAGCAATGGCAACACTAAGACTTGAACCCAGGTTGCCCTGACTCTTAGCCAAAATGCCCCTCTCTGTGTGAGGCAGAGAGAAGGGCCCTGGGAACCCAGCATTGCTATCCTGAGCTCTCTTCCAGGTGGAATTGTTGTGGGACGCTGAGAGCTTGTGAGAATGGACTCTCCAGCCTGCTGAGGTACTGAACCGAGGGCTGGGGGAGGTGAGTGTGGCCAAGCCCTGCCCTAGCTCCTCCAGCCACTCCGGCGTGTGAGCTCAGAGCAGCTGCTGCTCTCCAGGCAGCCCTGAAACTTCGGGGAGGCCTGGCCAGCCAAATTCCAGTCAAAGCTCGGAGAGCAGAGTTCATGAGGCTGCTGCGCCCCCTGCAGGCCATGTGCTGGCATTGCATCCACCTCTGCACTCCTGAGTTTTGCTTTTTAATAAACTTTTTTAAAAAAAATTGAAGTATAAGGGGCGCCAGGGTGGCTCAGTTGTTAAGCGTCTGCCTTCAGCTCGGGTCATGATCCCAGGGTCCTGGGATCGAGCCCCACATCGGGCTCTCTGCTCTGCAGGAAGTCTACTTCTCCCTCTCCCACTCCCCCTGCTTGTGTTCCCTCTCTCGCTGTGTCTCTCTCTGTCAAATAAATAAATAAATAAAAATTAAAAAAAAATTGAAGTATAATATACATATAGAGAAGCAGACAGTCTCAAGAGTACAGCTTGATGAGCTATCACAGGATTAATATCTAGGACATCAGCACCCCAGAGCCGCCCCCGCCCCAGCACTGACTTCTAACACCATAGGTTAATTTTGCCCGTTTTGAACTTCATATAGATGGAATCACACAGTATGTATTTTTATATCCTCTTTTGCTCACAAGAAATGCATACATACATTTATCAAGTGATGTGTACTAGAATGTTTATAGTAGCACATTGGCAGAGAGTGGATAAAATCATTGTACTATATTTATACAATGGAACTCCTACAGCGATGGAAAGAGATTAGCAACTGCTATGGGTAACTACTCTAATGAATCCAGATTATGCTTGGCATCCACATGCCTCTCAGACATGTCCCAGGAGCTGTTCTGGCAGCCCTGAACTAGACCTTGAGAGGATTGCCCAGGATGTTCTCAAGCTGCCGTTGTGGGCCCAGCCAAAGTCAGTATGGGAGCTGGTCGCTAAGGACTGCTCTTGCACTATAAACATCATATAGCTCAATTTTTCTCAAGCCTAGTGCAAATTAGAATCACCCATGGAGCTTTAAAAAAAAAAAAAGAAAAGTGACGTCTATGTCCCATCATAAGAGATTGAGCTAATTGGTCTGGGTGGACTCCCAACATTGGCTTTTTTTTTTTTTTAAAGCTTCCCTCATGATTCTAATATGTGGCTAGAATTGAGAATTTGCAAACTGTGGTTTTTGGCCCAACAGCAATAGCATCACCTGGTTGCTGGGTGGAATTGCGAATTCCTGGGTTCCACCTCAGACCTACTGACTAAAAAAACTCTAGGTGCGGGGTCTGGGAGTCTGTTTCAGTGAGCCCTCCATGGACTGCTGCTGCACAGTCAAGTGGGAGGACCCCTGCATCACCCCCTTCTCTCTGCTGATACTGAGGGTTTCACCAGGGATTTGTTGGATGAGAGGAACTCAAAGATCATAGGCAATCTATGTTTCCAGTTCTAATTAAAGCCTTTAATACCCATCTATTCTATGCCTGTTCACTTAGTACTTCCTATGTATCAGGCTGTGCTCAGTGCTAGGTGTGTGACCTCATGGAGTCTGCAGTCTAACGAGGGAAGAGAGACTGTCAAATTAAGACATCATTGCAATAAAAGCGAAGTACATAATGCTAAGAATGTTTGCACCAGCCAGGTCTTCTCTGAAGGATGTGATCTCAGCTGAGATCTGAAAGTGAAGAGGATTAATTGAGTAAAAGTAGAACAAAGAACATTTTAAATGTAGAGAGTACAGCATTTTCAAAGGTCCTGTGGCCAGAGGGGTACACCTTTGCATTTTTGGTCAAATGAGTGAGCCATTTGGATAAAATTACATTTACCTTTTCCCACTAAACCATCAACTCTCAAGGACTTGGCACTTTCCCTCTGACTTTCAAGCAGTTACCTTTAAGGGAGGAGAAAGCTGATCTTGATTGTCTCCGTATTCACTGTGATATCCTATTCACTTCTTTCAACCCTGTAGCCTAGATCAGGGATTGGTATACTATGGTCCATGGGCCAAATCTGGTCCATTGCCTATTTTTATAAATAAAGTTTTATTGAAATACAGCCATTAAAACTTAGATCCCCAAGACTTTCAGTGTTGTTCCAGTCTTCTTCCTCAAGACAAACTCTCTCTTCCTTCTGTGTTTTTTCTTCTCCTGTAATAAGAACTCTCTGTACCTTAAGGTGTGAGGACTTTGAAAGAACTAACTTCTACCTTGAATCACACACATAAAAGCAAACCATTGCCTCCATCAGCCTAGGAAAACTTGGCAAAGTTGCTACCCCTTTTGGCTTTCCCCAGTGCTGATTGAGTTAACAGAATTTTTTCCACAGACACCCAGGTTGGGTAAATGTAATAAGAGTTGAGAGTGATGACAATACTGATCTGGGGAGATTGATAGATCAGCCCAGATTCCTCCCCAGTGAGGCCACTCTGGGTGTTGATCCAGCAATATGTTTGCTTGCTCTGCTTATTGAAGTTTAATATTTGAAAACTTCTTTTTCATCTTCCATCAGAGATCTTCTCGAACACATGAGGTAACCACACTAGAGACTGATTAAATCTTTCTTTTATTCACAAGGGTTTGAGGGAAGGTGTTTCTGCAATGGTAGCCAAAATATGAAATTAATCACCATGTCTCATTTGTGGCTTTTCCAAAAGAGATGGTGGAAGAGGAAAGAAAAGAAAGAAAACAGAAGGATTTCGAAGGGCAGAGATAAACAAGCTTCTTGCGAGGCTTTGGGAAGACTTGAGTGAGGTGATGGACTTCATGGTGGGGCAGGAGGTGGGGCCCCAGTACAACGACAGTGTGTTCTGTTCTGTATTCTTGCTTATGTGCCATGGTGTCCTAAGGCAGAGGGATGAGTTCTTGTCAGAGGTCCAAAAGGGAGCGGAGTCTGAACTCTATGCTTTCTACCCAAACAGTTCTATGCCATCTCATTGGCGAATCTTGTCCTCATCGAAAACCTTGTTCCCCAAATCCAGACATTTGGATTCTAATCTTGCCACTAGAATCGGCAGAACCTGTGACCTTGAGCCGACACTTGACTTGTGTGTCAAAGGAGAGCTGTCAGACCCTGACCTGCCTGTGTCAGAGAGAGCGTGACAGAACTGAGCACTAGATGTATCTTTCTTTACACATGCACAGAATTTGGCTGTGATGAATTACTCTGGGGGTGTTGATGGATCTTGGGTAGGTGCCCAAGATCTGAGTCTGCGAGTTCCTGCTTTGGAGTGCATGGGAGAGCTGATGACAAGGGCTGTGGTCGATGGGATGAGGGATGTAGTGGACAGGAGGTGTTTGCCTCCCACTGAGGTCTCTTGGGGCAGCATGTTCCTGGTTCCTTTGAGCCAATGGCGGAGGAGGCATATCCACTCGGCAGTCAGTGGGCATGTTTGGGTTGGTGTTAGGGGATTATGAATAGTAGAAATGGGGTTGAGAAGGATCATGATGAAAGCTGACCTTGCTAGTAGTGCATTGGGAATTCAATGGCTGCTGTAACAAAATGCTATAGATTGGGTGGCTTATAAACAACAGACGTTTATTTCTCACTCTTCTGGAGTGTGGGAAGTCCAAGATTGTGGCAGCAGCAGATTTGGTGAAGGTGAGGACCTGGTGTCTTCTTACTGTGTCCTCACATGGCTGAGGGAAGTCTCTGGGTCTCTTCTATAAGAGCACTGATCCCATGCATGAGGACTCTGCTCTCATGACATAATCACTTCCCAAAGGTCCCACCTCCTAATATCCTCCTGGGGGTTAGGATTTCAACATATGAATTTGGGAGGACAGAAACATTTGGTTCATTGCAGGTACCCAATAGCTTTTGCTTGCTGGGCATCTGGGGTGGACCAGTTGAGAGACTTCAGTGATGAAGATGGTTAAAGGTGATTAAAAGCCCCAACAGCAAATATGGTCCTAGGTTGACCCCTCTCTCTGCCTGTTCATTGTGTTCCAAACATACTCATATTCTCCTAGCTCCTTGTAGGCATCTTTGCTTATTTTCTCTTCCATATCTTACCATGTCTGGCTCCTTTTCACCATTCAGTTCTGGTCTCAGATGCCCCTGTCCCTGAGAGGCCTCCCCATCTACTCTGGCGTCTCTGGGCACACTGCATTTCAACACCCTGTTTTCTTCCTTAATCTCACATATCACAGTTGCTCATTCTGCTACTTAACGGTTCCTCCTGATGGACATGTGCAAACAAATGAGGATCTATCTTGTTTACTGCTTTTGACCACAGGGCTGGTACAGAGTGAGCACCCAGGATGTGAATGAGAAGTAGCAGGGATCACTTTTGGGAAAAATGGCTTTGCTTTGAACTCCCTGCATTGCCAGAGAGTTTGGTGGTTATTACATCTTTATTTGCAATTGGCTGCTTCCTCCCTGTGTTGCAACTCATTTCTAGTTAGAGATCATTTTCAATTAAAAAGCACATAAACCAAAGCCAAAGCGCTAATACATTTCTGCTCGGCAGAAAGACCCAGATCATGGATTTTATCATTTGCCACCATTGATTTTCCATGAGTAATAATTACATTTTATACACAACATCTGCACTAAGTGATATTTATATGTGCAATTATCTGGAGTAACTTTTAATGTTAAAATATATTTTTTTCAGGGAGGGGGATGTTGAGTAAATTGAATTTTTTACTTTTGCCTGCTTTTTATCCAGACAATGCTCATTCTCATATGAAATAATAATTTAGCAATCAGAGCTTGAAATGGTTTTATAAATGAAGTTTGAATTGACATTTCTACCAGCTGGGATGGTAATTTTTAGCTTTCACCGGTGTTGGTGAATTTAGATCCACTTTTGAAATTTACTTTGCTCTTATTATCTTTGAAATCCTCTGGGGTTTTTACTCAGATAACACAGGCACTTCTTTTATCATGCTGGGTATTGTCCCTGCTGTGAAATTCTTGGCAAATCTCCCTGCTCTTTAGCTTGGCATTCAAGGCCTTTTGCAACTGACACATTTTTTTGTAGATTCAGAAAATCCTTGTGCCTCACCTATGTGCCACGTGTTCCATGTGCTGGGAATTCAGTGATGAGGGAGACCGATTTCCTGCCCCCCTCCTGGAACTTGTATGCAGTATGGCTGGGGAGACAGACGATTAAGAAGCAAATTTAAGCAACAGAGTCTACAGATTCTGAAAATTGATCCAGGAGAAACAGGGTGATGAAATAGTTTAGGGGAAGGATGGTTTGGATAGGTAGGTGATTGATGAATGCATCTCTGAGAAGGTAGCATTTTTGAGCAATAGAGAGTTAGAGTAGCTGGAGTGAGTGAGCCTGAGGAAGAGCAGTCAGGGGCCAGACCCTGGAGGTCAGTGAAGGTCTTGTTAAGGGGATTGAATTTTATTCTAAGAGCAGAGGTTGGGAAGATTTAATTGGTGGTGGCAGTGGGTGAGTGTTAGTCATTGTTCAGTGTGTTTAATTTGTGATTTTAGAAGGTCACATTGGCTACTCTGAGAGTGTGTGTGGAGTTGGGGGAGGGAAGATGTGGCACCAGGGAGATCATTTGGGAGGCAGTGGCTATTGTTTGGGCAGGAGATGGTGGTACCTTGGACAAGGCTGTTGACAGGGGTTGGAGAGAAGTGGATGCATTTGAGAGATGGATAATCTTATGTTCTCTTCTGACAGGTGGTCCCAGAAGATGATGCACATCATCTCAACATGGGATCATGGGTCTCATGCCCCTCACTCTCTACATTACCCATGGCTTCTTCCCTATGTATTGTCCTCATGCTTGGCTCCAGAATCTCTCTTCCATGAAGTCTCTGGCCATGATGGGTCTGGTAGCCTCTTTTTTCCTGAAGTGCTAAGTTAGTTTTCAGTGTTGGTGTGTATAAGTGGCTCCTGGTAAGCTCGATGAAATGCAGCTTCTAGAACCCAACCCTCTGGGGATTCTGCTTTACTGTGTCTTTCCTGGCCCAGGGTCTGACTTTTTACAAATATCTCAAGTGATGCTGATGGTGGCAGCCCAGTCTGGCTCTGTTCTGTCCTCTACCATTTCAGTCAGTTTGTTTTCTGTTCTAGATTTTAAGCCCTCTGAGGGTAGAACCAGGTCATATTTAATGTTTGCAAACCACCCCCTCCCCCGGTCCCTGGGTCCAATGTTGTGCATGGAAGAGGTGCTCAAATATCTGTCTTATTATAGATAGAAAAAGCAAGAGAAATGACCACTGTAGGTTGTGTGGCTGGTCAGCCTGTCCTGGCACAGATGGAATCACCCTCTGTCCCCTTTGCTGGACTTGCTTTGCCCAGGTCTCAGATTCCTGCCCCCTTTTGTTCGATAGTACTTACTGATAGTTCAGGTCCCCATTTGAAAGTTTAACTCTTCACTGATGGGCAAACAGAGGCTTAGAGAGATTGGATCACTTGACCAAGAGGCAAGATGACTATTTGAACTGAAGAATCTCTGATTTCAGGATCCACCCTCCTAATGGCCACTCATCCTTTCATTCTTTGATTTAGAGGTGCCAGGTACCATTCTTTTGCTGCCTCTCCTCTCTCTCTCTTCCTATCCTCACATTTGCCTGGATCTGTCCTCAGGGAGAAAAGAGTAGGTGTATTCCCTCAAGTATCAACCCTTCAAATGTTGGCAGGCAGCTCTTCTCTGAGTTCTTTGTTTTTTGCCATATGACACATCATAACTTAGTTCTCTGCCACCCCTGGACACCTTCCCAGACACATCCTCCTCTGCCAGGGTCCCTCAGGGCATGGACCCACCTTTGGATGCTCCAGGTCTGGTGCCATTGGGTGGAGTGGTCCTGTCAGCACCTGGCAGGATACCCTCTCATTCCATGAGCTCCTGCGGCAGTAACTTCTTCCCCACACAGCTGATTCACAGGCTTGCTGCTCTAGCCAAAGCCAGCCTCCGTCCTGTAATTATGAGTTGCCTTTCAGATTGCATTGTTTGCTCTATCTTACCTACCTTATCCTGCCCCAGTCTTTGAGAAATAAGCTGTAAAGACAAGAAATGTGTGACTAAGAGAAGTTACATCCCGGTGGTTTCTCTCAATGACCAGCCATCATAATTTTTAATATTTTTTCCAACATTTGCTTTCAACATTACATGAACCTTACAAATGAAAATATGATTATCCATTTCCCAGCCAAGCAGGCTCCCAAGTTTCTAAATCAATAAATAGCGGAACAACTATATGTTCGCCCTGTCCATCAAGTGAAAGGATTGGTGAAGGGAGGAGGGAGCCAGGGTGAACCCTGCATGTTAAGAAGGTTGTCTCTGGAGGCAAATGGGGCTGGGTTCAAACCCCAGGCTGGCTTTGTCTAAGTTACTCAACCCTTCAGAGCCCCAGTTTTCTCATCTGTGAAATGCAGGCCATAATAACATCTCCCTCCTAAGTTGCTGAAATATTAAATGAGATGGTGCATGCACATCTTTAAACACAGTGTGTGGTACATGGTTGGTGCTCAGTGAATGTCAGTCTGATTATTGTCACTATTGGGAGAGACAGGCAGATGATCAGTGGGGTGAGCAGAAGGGGGGTGTGGGCTTAGCTAAACCAGCGGAGGTAATGGAAAGGGGCTTTTCAAAGGAGGGGATGAATGATATGGTACACAGGGCAGCAGTGTGGGCAGATGGATTGGAATGTCCTCAGGGCATCAAAAGAGGTCTGGATGCCCTTCAGCCCCATGGGGTGGAGATCTGGTCATCCCTCCCATTTGGTGTGTTCAGTGGATGGGGCCCCTTCAGGGGAGGGATGGGGAGAAGGCTCCTGAATATTTTTCCCAGCCTGGCTTGAGGGTATGGGAAGGCCTTCAATGTCACATCTCATATTTTGGCCCCTGGTGCCTGCTCTGTTTCTCCAGGTCTGGCTGGAGACATGCCTTGTGTTGCAGCTGCTGTAGGTGGCAGCAGAAGCCTGACAAAGTCCATCTTTTTTAGGACAGAGAGAGGGGAGGAAATGTAATCAGGACCCGGTAGCCTCCAGCCTCTGTTATCTCCGCAGTGGTTAGATGAGCTGAGGGGGTTAGAGCAGGCAGCAACCATATTAGCAGAATTCTCTATTGAGTTACAGCCCTTCTGCAGACGTCTGCGGAGTCTGCAGCGCGCCGGAGCCTGTCCCTGAGAGTTGGATCTTTATCAGATTGACTTCTGTTGGCTCCAGACTCCCCTGCCTCAGGGGACCCTGAGAAATAGCCAGAGCAGGGAGACCAGGGCGCAGGCACTGAGACGGATTAAGACCTTGACAGACCCAGTCCCAGAAAAGATGACTCCTTGCTACGGGTCATGCACAGAAATGCAGCAAAGGTCTGTTCTTGCCCACTGACAGGTGCTTCAGTTATTCTATTTAAAAGTGTCAAGTACACACGTCTCTCTAAAGTATTTTCTCCTCCTTCCCTGGTGCCCCAAGGAAGTGTTTAATTTGCTTGTCAGTCAGGGGCAATACAGCCCAGTGGTTAAGAGACGTTGGGCAAGAGAATTAGCCCTTCTGTGTTGCAGTTTCCTCCTCTGTGAAATACCTCATACGCCTTAGCTCTTACTTCTGTTCTTATGGGAGGATCTGAGAAGACCTTTGGTTTTGTGGACAGAAGAGTTGTACCTCTGGGAAGTTGTTCCGCACTCCCTACCCCACTAACTCTTTCTTGTTTTTGTAGCAACCTTATTGAGATCTAATTCACATACCATACAATTCACCCATTTAAAGTGTACAAGTCTGTGGTTTTAAGTGTATTCACAGTTGTACAACCATCACCTCAGTCAATTTTTGAACATTTAAATCACCCTCAAAAGAAACACATACCCTTTTATCTCCCACTCTCCATAGCCCGAGGCCACACGTCTACTGTCTGTCTCTATGGATTTGCCTATTCTGGACATGTCATAGAAAGAATTCCTTCTTTCTTTGCTAGGGGTCAGCTATGCCCCTCCTCCCCATCACAGCAAGGGAAGCTGGCTTATCCATTACTGCTGGGGCTGCTTTGGGGCTGTTTCCCCAGCCCCCTCCTCTAATCCAGAGGGGATGGTGGTGGAGAAAACCTGCCAACCAGGCCTCGTTGCTCACAGCACAAGCAGCTTGGCTCCGGATTATTCATTTCAAACTCAATTTGTGGCTCTGCCAAGAGCAGCAGAATCTCCCGAGCATGTAACCCGATTACTCCCACCCCTGTCCCAGGCCCTGGAGCCTGGGGCACACAGCAAGCAGCCTCCCAGGACTGACGGCTGCCCAGCGAGCCAGGGTCTGCCAGGAGACTGCGGGGCCTCCGACTCTGCTCGGAAGGGCCTGCCCAGCCTGGCCTGGTCTCCTGGATAACAAGGACACCCTTGGCTTTTGTCTTCAGGCCACTGAGACAGTTTCCTGCCACGGGGCCAATGATCCTGATCATTATGACAACAAGCTTGGCCAGACTCACTGTCCACATCAGCACAATTCTAAAAACGCCTCCGTTCAGGTTCTGGGCCTGAGCAGGCTCTGGGTTAAGCCCTCTATGTGCATGGTTCTTCGTGGAACCCCAGCACTGTGTCTGTTGTAGGGCAGAGGGCCCTATGGGACCTGCCCGAAGCAAGCCAGGCACAGACACAAGCCAGTATACCATCTCCCGTTTGCTGAGCACTTACTGGGTGCAGACGCTGTGAAGGTGTTGACTAATGTAAACTTCCCCACAACTAGACGGGTAAAGAACAATGATTGGCTCCATTTTAAGATGAGGATGCAATGGCAGGGTTGGACCTCAGCTGAAGCCAGACACTGTGACTGAGGGGCACATGCTGACCCTGAGCAAAGATGGAAGGAAGCCATTTCTATGAAGTGTCCAGACCTGGCAAATCCATAGGGACAGCATGTAAATTAGTGGTTGCTAGGGGGCTAGGGATGATGGGGCATTTGGGAGGTGATAGCTAAAGGGTACAGGGTTTCTTTTGGGGGTGACAGTGTTCTAACATTGTGCTGATGGTTGTGTGACTTTGTGGATATGCTAAAAACCATTGAGTCATACACTCTAGATGGGTGAATTGTATGGTAGATGAATTATATCACAATAGAGCTATTAACAAAGAAGAAATGAAGAATTGATGTTGCAGGCTGCAGGCTACATAAACCTTTGCTTTCACCCTTTATGCCCCAGTTAAAACCTAAAAATTTTCATCTTCATATTTAACCCAGGGGGTCAGTGGGGTAATCCTGAACTCTAGATGGCAGGAACTGTTGGATCAAAGCCTCTATTTGCCCTGCTCTGTGCTTGTGTTGCCACTTAGAGAATCCCAGGGAATCTTCGTCTTTCAGAGTCCAGCTCTGCATTTCTACAGGGTGGGGGAGAGTGTGGGGTCGTTTTAATCCATCCAGCTGGTACTTGAGCAGTACTTGCAGTCTGAGACTCTAGGAGCCATCTGTGTGGGTGGGCAGAGACCCTCACCCTGTGGTCCTCTCTCCTGCTGCACCTCTTGCTCTCACACTGGTCTAGCTTTTGGGAGAAGTCTGCACACAGTCAGTCTTGAGTACTGTGCTGAGTGCCACCTCACCTGCATGGGCTCCTGCATCTGATTTTGCAGAGAGGGTGCCTGTCACCTTTTAGTCCTGAATTGTATAACACAAGACTTTCTTACAGGAAGGGCAAGAAAGAAGAAAAACCCATTCCACCACCTTTTTTTTTTTTAAAAGATTTATTTATTTTACAGGGGGTACATGCAGTGGGGAGGGGCAGAGGGAGAAGGAGAGTCTCAAGCAGGCTCCCTGCTGAGTGTGGAGCCAGATGTGGGGCTCAGTCTCACGACCCTGAGATCATGACCTGAGCTGAAATCAAGAGTCAGATGCCCCTCCACTACGCTTTTGAAGCCCATGGCTTTTGAGGGGCTGGTTGGGAATCCCAGAATTTGGCCCAGGGGTCTGGGTGTGATACTGGATGGGCTGAAGCCTCAGTCTGCCAGGACCTATCTGCCAGCAAACCAAATTACCGCATCACCTCTCTGTATGCTGGAGACCTTTTCTTACCCTCCCTCTCCCCTCTGGCCTCAATTGTGGTTCCCAGACCTGTGTGCATTCCATTTGGGGAAGGAGGAAATATGTTTTCTGAATTTCAGGCTGGCTCTGGGAGTCCTGGATCCTGAAACCTCACCAAGAATGAGAATGAGGAGCTCGGCCTTTGTGTTTGAGCCCACACTGCTTTGTGTACCACTGGTCTGCTGACCTGGCCTTGAAATCAGTAATGTGCTGTCTCCCCTAGGATGCTGGGACTCCAGACCCTCTCATATTGACCTTCCTGCATTCAGACTGTGCCTGCACAATGTGCTTGGGCAACATGTGGATAAAGATGCCAGCGGTGGTAGGCACAGAGATTTAGGGTGGATGGATGCTGCTCATAGACCCTCTGCCCAATCTCTTCTTGTCTTTGTCCTTTTCTGTCCCTGTGGACTTGATCTCTCCTCCTCCCTCCCCCAGTACCCTGGATCATTCTTCCTTGGTTTTGCCCCAGTTATCCAAGCCCAGGTAGGTGAAGCCAGACCAGAGGAAAACAAACAAATTACAAATGTCCCCCGTGCAAAATGAATATAAATAAGTATGCAGAGGCTTCTGCTCACCCACTGATTACTCACACACTGCTCCAGAGGCATCACTGGCCTAGCTCAGCTCCACGGAAGTTAATGATAAATTAAACCTATTAATCACCGCAGGCAGTGGGGCCAGTCTGAGCTAACACTGGGTGGGTAGGAGATGATGCAACAAGAAGGGAAGTGGGGGTGCATGACAACATCCTGAAGGTGAGGCAACACCTTGATCTCTAAGATCCCGTCTTTGTTAAAGTGTTGTAAGGTCCACCCAATCTGTGCTATTTGATACCACTGCATATTTCAGAAGCTGCCCACCTTGGGAGGGGGGCCTAAACCCTTCCGCAACTAGAGATTATTTCACGATCTTTACAGGCTCCCTTTGCATTCCCCCCCTTCACTTGCCCCAATTTGGCCCCCACGCCTGTATTGTTTGTTCAAGCCTTGAGTCAAAAGTCCCTTCTCTGAGACCTCCAGATCTAAAGTCCTGTTTCTGTCTCCAGCTCTTTGTTTTCTTCATAGTGGATCCCTGGAGCTTGGCTGCCTGGGGTCAAGTCCTGGCTCTGCCATTAGTTATGTGTAAGTGCTCTGTGCCTCAGTTTCCCCATATTTAAAAGGGGATTGCTAAGTAGGTACTTCATAGGGATCTGGTGAGGAGGAAGAGGACAAATTAAGTGTTCAGAATAACACCCGGCACAGAGTAAGTAATGTTAGCTGCTGTGGCTCTTACCACCCTGACTCTTGTTACTATTCCTGCCTTTATCATGCATACCATTTGCAGTGGTCAGAAATAATCTTTCTTTTTTTTTTTTAAGATTTTATTTATTTATTTGACAGAGAGATAGAGAGAGAGCATAAGTAGGCAGAGTGGCAGGCAGAGGGAGAGGGAGAAGCAGGCTCTCCGCTGAGCAGGGAACCGGACGTGGGGCTCGATCTCAGGACCCCAGGATCATGACCTGAGCCAAAGGCAGCCGCTTAACCGACTGAGCCACCCAGGTGCCCCAGAAATAATCTTTCTTTGTAGGCATTGACTGATTGTCATTGTGCTCCGCATCGGAATGTAAGCTCCATGAGAGCTAGGATTTTCTTGTCTCTATTCCCCCCAGTTTCTCCATTGGTGGGCAGCACATGTGGGTGCTCAGTAAATGTGTGGTGAATGAATGCACCGGGAATTGGTGGTTATGATAGTGAACGGGCAATCCCAGGGGGCTGGAGTTGGCAGGGAGACCCATGTGCTCTGTTTTGGGTTATGAAGATGGCATCTGTTGTGGGTTGAATTGTGTATCCCAGAATGATAGATATATCAAAGTCCTAATCCCCCGTACCTGTGCATATGACCTTATTTGGAATAGGATCTTTGCAGACGTAATCAAGTTAAGATGAGGTCATACTAATGACCCCATCTTAATGATTGGGTTAGGGTCCACCCTACTCCAGTGACTGGTGTCTTTATTAGAGAGGAAATTTGGACACAGACACACAGGACAGTCACATGAAGACAGAGGCAGAGACTGGAGTGATGCATCTGCAAGCTAAGGGATTGTTGGGAGCCACCAGAAGATAGGAAGAGACGAGGAAAGATTCTTTCTTACAGCTTTCAGAGAGAATGTGGCCTTGCTGATAACCTCGTTTCTAGACTTCTGTCATCCAGAACTGAAAGAGAATGGATTTCTGTTGTTTTAGGCCATCTGGTTTGTGGCGATTTGTCATGGCAGCCCTAGGAAACTAATACAGCATCCATCCATGAGCACAGTGTACTATGGGGGTGGGGAAGATGTGGGAGTGGTAGCCCAGCTCAGCATCTTAGCTGGTTTTCTATTGCTATGCAACAACATTATACAAAATTAGCAGCTTAATATAACACACTTTTATTATCTCACAGTTTCTGTGGACCAGGATGTGGGCATGGCTTAGGTGGTTCTCTGCTTTCAAATCTCCCAGGCTGCAATCAGGGTGTCAGCTAGGGCTGAGGTCTCATCTGAGTCTCGAGTGGGCAGAGTTCCATCCCCTGTGTCTCTAAGACTGAAAGCCTCAGTTCTGGACTGGTGTTGGTCAGAGGTCCCCCTCTGTTTCTTCCAAACCAACATGGCTCCTTACCTCATCAAAGCCAGTGAGGGTGAGAGAGTCTTCAGCAAGGATGGACATTGTGATCTTCATGTGGCATAATGACCGTTGCCGTCTTCTGTTCATTAAGAGGAGGTCACAGGGTCTGCCCACACGTAAGGGAGGGGATTACACAGAGCATGAGCCCCAGGAACTGATGATCAGAGTGTGTCCCACACAGTCAGGATGGCAAGGTGAGAGCTGGCCATACCACTGGCATCTGGTGGGATTCTGTTCCTCACGGTCAAGGAGACCTGGAGGCAGCTCCTATGGCAACTGGTAGCCTGGGGATTCTTCCATGTCTCTCAGGCCATGGGAACTGTGCATCTTTGCACATTCCTCTCAAGCCACAGGTGCCTTTAAACTTGAGGGTCTTTTTGTTAACTGGGCTTCCTTTTCTCTCAGTTATACCTTTACTCAATCGAATTGAACATTGCTATATCTAAGGCACTGGGAATGTGGCATAAAGCAGAAATAGGCTGAATTTCCACCCTCAGGGTTTTAGAGTTCAGTGTGAGATTTAGACATGAAATAACTGTATGCATCCTAGTGGATGCATCCCACCCAGTGGGATTTGTGCTTTAATGTCCAGATGCAAAGTGATGTGAAAGCATGAAGCCTTGGGATCTGACTTGGTCCTGGGTCATGAGGAGAGTTGCCAAGCAATAAAATGACAGGTGCAGAGGTCCCACATGTTCTGGACAGAACATGACACTTTCTGGGAGCAACGAGAAGGCTAGCAGGGCCCTCTCTATTATATCTCCCGTAGATTGTAGGTTTTAGGGAAAAAGCCTCGGCTGTTTTTTGTTCATGATTATTGTCTCGAGTGCCAAGCACTATGTCTGGCATGGTTGCTACTCAAGGATATCTACTGATTGAGAACAGAGTGAAGAGGGAGAGTAGAATGAGAGGCAGTAGCTATGGCCCAGATGGCACAGACCTATTTAGACTTTGTCCTTTAATCAAAGAACAGTGGGGGGGCCCTCATGTTCTCCCCACTCTCCAGAAGAGAGGCATCATTGGAATGCATTTCTAGTAATCACTGTGGCTGTTGTTTGAACAGGGGTTGGAAGGCAAGAAGGGATGCCAAGAGGGCAGATAGTCAAGAGGAGGCTGGTGGAAGTTCAGGGCCCATTGATAAATAAACAGAGAGGAGCAAATGGGTCCAAAAGTTGATTTTGGGAAGTAAAATGAAGAGGGATCATGAGCAGATATATAAGTGAGGGGATGAGAAGTACCCAGATGGCATCTAGTAGCCTGTGTCATAGTCTAGTGATGTCCCTTGAAGCAGAAGGTTGTCATTTAATTCCTTTGCTGTTAGTGGGTGGCCACATGGTGTCAGGACAAAAGTATGCTGATGTTCAATCAGCTCCACCCTTCCCAGGGTGTGCTGCTAAAACTTCAGATGTTCCATTGCCTTCCCTGTAGAATGGGCCTAAAATACCTACTTGTTGGGACCACTGGAAAGATCTGTGATAGTCAAAGGAATGATAGCACCTAGCACATGGCCTGGCACAGAATGGATGGAGGGTGAATCTACTAGCAGTGTGACCTGGGCAGCTTATTGAACCTCTCCATGCCTCAGTTTCCTCATTGCTAAAATGGGGTCTGTCATTCTGCTATTACAGCAGAATAGACCAACCCAGAACTTGGTAGCTTGGAACGACAATCACTTACTATTGCTCGTGCAGCTGTGGGTTACTTAGAGGCTTGACTAATCTTGGCTGAGGCTACTTGGCTTCCTACTGTAGGTCTGTGAGTCAACCAGGGTGGCCCTGCTTCTCATGTCCCTCATCCTTCTGGGATCAGTGGGATGGGCAGGACCTGTTGTTCTCATGGAACTGGCAGGGGTACAAGAGGCAAGTGAAACCATGTGGAGTCTCTCAAGGCTGAGCCTTGGAACCAGCACATGGTCACTCCTGACTGGATAGCACTGGCCAAAGCAAATGATGCTTTAAAGCCCAGACTCACAGGATAGGGAAGAACACTGCCCAGAGTGAATCCAGAGCAAGGGTGAGGATGTAGGGGAAGGTGAAGAATTGGGACTGGCAATTGCATCTATCCAGGTCTCTCTTAGTAGTGCCCTCCTCATAGTGGGAGGGATGGTTGAATTTATCTGTCAACTTGGCTGGACCATGGGGTGCCCATATAGTTGGGCAAACATTATTCAAGGAGTTTCTGTGAGGGCATTCTGGATGAGATTGATGTTTAAATTAGTGGACTTGAGGAAAACAGATTGCCCTCCATATGTGGGTGGGCCTCATCCAACCAGCGGAAGGCATGAATGGAACAAAAGACCAGCCTCCCCTGAGTGAGAAGGAACTTGTCATCTGACAGCCTTCAGATTTCATCCGCCACATTGGCTTTTTCTGCCTGATGGCCTTCAAATCACTTCTCCCTGGCCTCTTGCACCACTGGGCCATCCTGCAGATTTCAGACCTACCAGCCTCCATAACTGCATGAGCCAATTCCTTATAACAAATCTGCCTTGATGTTGATGTACATGTACTTCTCTCATTGGTTCGTTTTCTCTGGAGAACCCTGGCTAATACCGTGAGCAATGAACTACAGCATACAAAGCTCTTAAAACCCTGCCTGGGCACTTAATAAATGACCCATATAAACAAGTGTGTCTCTGCCTCAGCACTGTTGTCACCATGGGCCAAATAATCCTTTATTGTGAGCTGGCCATCCTGTGCATTGTAGGATATTTAGCAGCATCACTGGCCTCACCTACTAAATGCCAGTAGCACCCCCTTGTCATGACAAACAAAAATGTCTCCAGACATTGCCAAATGTCCCCTGACCAAGAACCACTAGTATAAAGTTTAGTTATCATTATTATGTGAGTCACTGTATGTTGTGTAGTCCCTTTTACTATTATTTTTCTTCTGCTGTTTTACTTAAGTCATTGCTATGAATGGCTTTTGGAAGGAAAGTGAGCCACAGCATGACACAGCTATGAAAAAAAAAACAAAACAGTGCAGTTTGTTTTTGCAAATTGACTTCAAAGGAATTAGAAAGTTACAAAGAGCTCAGCCTAAGCCCTGGCCACTGAAGACTTCTTTGGAAAACCAGACAGGCAATTCTTGTCACCAAAAGCAGCAGTGGCTGCATTTTAAACAGTGGCATGGGCTGAACAGAAATGCACCATCTTGGCTTTGGAGCTCTGGTCTGAGGATATGTGCAAAGTGAAGCGTGAAGCTTCTGGTCTCTTCACTCTGTGTTTTCTGCTGAGATCCTAAGTGGGTTCTTTTATTTTCTTTGCCATATAAAAAGGTTTTCATTTTCATTTTGTTCTCTCTCTCTCTCTCTCTCTCACACACACACACACACACACACACACACACACACCATGAACAGTTAATAATCTTATGAGATCCTAGTTTTATTCCCATTTCATAGATGAAGAACCTGAGGCTCAGAGAGGTAAAGCAACTAGCCTAGAGTTGCATAGCTAGTAAGGATGCAGTCAGGATTTATTATATATATTTTTAAAGATTTATTTATTTGAGGGGCGCTTTGGTGGCTCAGTGGGTTAAGCGACTGCCTTCAGCTCAGGTCATGATCCTGGAGTCCCGGTATCGAGTCCTGCATCGGGGCTTCCTGCTCAGCAGGGAGTCTCCTTCTCCCTCTGACCGTCCTCCCTCTCATGCTCTCTGTCTCTCATTCTCTCTCTCTCAAATAAATAAAATCTAAAAAAAAAAAGCTTTATTTGAGAGAAAGTGAAAGCATGAGAGGGAGCACGAACAGGCAGAGGGAGAAGCAAACTCCTGGCTGAGCAGGGAGACTGATGTGGAGCTCAATCCCAGCACCTGGGATCAGGGCCTGAGCTGAAGGCAGATGCTTAACTGACTGAGTCACCCAGGTGCACCTGCAGTCAGGATTTAAACCTGTTGGTCTGATTGTGGTGTTGAACCCCCTAAGCACAATGCAGTGCTTTATCGAGGTGAATCTGATTATATCCCCAAAGGTCTCAGAATTGCAGGATAGGAGAGACCAGAAAATTGAACTGAGTTGTCACTCCCCCAACTGTGTGGAGTAGATCCTGAACGAAGTGTATAAAGCACCAGGTATTAAAGTTTATGAGTCTATTAATCCACAGCTTTGGAGGAATTAAAGTTTCATATTGATGATAAACCTCCCCCAATAAAACGTAAGGGAAGCGGGAATAAATCTGATTTCAAAGGACCCCAAACCACTTAAACAATTGTATGCAAGATGGATGTGTACGGCAGCGATGGGGTGATATGTCTTGTCCAGTGGAAGGTATTTTGGTAAAGAGGTTTTTGCTTCCGCTAAGTGGTGGAGATAAAATGATGAATGTGTGCTATTGATTTCATGGGAGTTTGCATGAGGGTGAGCACAGCTGGATGAGAAGCCCATGGTGCAGCTGAACACTGCTGAATATGCATTTGGGAGGAGAGGAGGCAAAACGCATTTCGGGTAGCCAATTTCATCAAATAGAGAAAAGCTGGCAAATATATGGCAATCAATCTCCCTCATTCTCTCTTTTCTTGTATGTCTCCCTCCCTCCTTGTGAGCCACCGAGCTATAGGGTGTTGGTTTAAACACAGCCCTGGATTAGAATCCCAGCTTTGTCATTTATTATCTCTGTGACCTTGGGCAATTTACTTAATCTTTATAGGCCTTGGTTTACTTATTTTTTTAAATCATTTGCTTTAGAAAAGCTTTAGATTAATAGAAAAGTTGCAAAGGTAGTACAGCAAGTTCCCATATACTCTGGACCCAGCTTCCCTGTTTTTAATATCTTTTATTACTGTGGCACATTTGTTACAGTTACTGTACCAATATTGATGCGTTATTATTAATAAAGTCCACACTTTCTTAAGATTGCCATGGTTTTGCGACATGCCCATTTTCTGTTCTAGGACCCCATCCAGGATGAAATCCATGTTGTCTTAGGCTCCTCTAAACTGTGACAATTTCTCAGACTTTCCTTGTTTTTAATGATCTTGATGATTTTGAGGAGGACTTTTTAGGTATCTTAATAGAATGTCAACTAAGATCTGTTTGATAAGTTTCTCATGATTACGCTGAGGTTACGGGTTTGGGGGAGGAAGACCACAGAGGTAAAGTGCTGTGTTCATCACGTCCTCTCAAGGGTACAAGCCATCAACATAAACTATAACTGCTGATGGCAACCCTGGTTACCAGGATGAGGTGCCTTTGTTGGTTACTCCTTTCCACCCTTCCTCTACTGTATGTAGTCTTGGGGAGAGCACTGCTGATCCCCTTCATTGATGGGGGAGCCTCTACATAAATTACTTGGAATTCTTTATGGAATATTTTTCCATTCTCCCACATTTATTTATTCAATTATACATTTATGCCAATATAGACTCATGGATATTTATTTTACACTTTGAGTTATAATCCAGTAGTGCATTATTTGTTTTGTTGCTCAAATAGTTCCAGCTTCATCTGGGCCTTCCTTTTTTTGATAGATTTATTTTCCTAGGGAATAAATGGGATAATCAGGGATGAGAATACAGTGAGGTAAGTGAGTAGTGGTGTGAAATTTAAGGGAGTGCCAAAAAGCTCCATAATTAAGATAATATATTAGTGCAATATTTGAAACGAATCAAAATGAATGAAACAAATTTCGTGATGAACAAAATATCAACATTTTAAATCAAGACAGGACCCATAATGTATGTAAATTGTTTAACCAGGTACCTAGTATTTAGTACATATTTGATAGCATTTAATAAATCTATCAATTCATATGGCTGTGCCAGTAGATCAGTGATTCCTTTCTCAATAATATTGGGTAACAAACTACCCAAAAACTTGGTCCCTTCAAACAACAGGCATTAGTTTAGCTCACAAATCTGTAGGTCAGCTGGGGTTCCTGCTGGCTTGCCTATGTTCAGTTGTGTGTCTGGGGGTCAGTTGTCTGTCTGGCTGGCTGATCTTGCATGGCCTCAGCTGGAACGGCCAGGGCAGCTTGCCTTTGCCCTCATATCTCTCATCCTTATTCTGGGACAAGCAGGCCCATATCTGGGTATGTCCTTGTCATGGTGACTGCAGAGAGTAAGAGAGTACGTGGAAACGTGCAAAGCCTTTTGAGGTTCAGACTCAGAATGGTGCATCATCTTTTCTGCTCCCTTCTGCTGGGCAAAGCAAGTCACAAGGCTAGCTCAGATTCAAGGGAAAGGGGCAGTAAGATCCAACTCTTCAGTGAGAAGCACACAGGTCATGTGGCAAAGGGCATGGTGTGGATACAGGGAGGAGCGAAGAACTGGGGCCATTAATGCCATGAGCTTACCACAGCCAAAAACTGTTTTAGGTGCTGGGGAGACATCAGGGGACAAAACAGACCCAAATCTCTGCCCGTGGGGAGCTCACGTGGTAATGACAATGATGACAACAATGGTGATAAAGAAGGGACAACTTAGTTCTGTCTCCTGTCAGCTCCATGTGGACACTGTTCTCTGCAGCATTTGGCCCTTGAGGGGCCCTGACAGCCAGTGCAGAGCTTCTGTGTCAGCTGTGGACGGCAAGATCAAGTCTGGGGAAGGAATCCAGCCTCTACGAAGTATGTGGGAGAGGTGTAATACCCTCTCAGGGGCCTTCTATCTTATTGATCTGCTTGTTCATGAAAATCAAATCAACAGCTCTTACCTTGGCAAAATGGAGGCTGTTTTAATTGAGATATAGGAAGATGTATTTCCTTAATTTCTGCCTAATGGAAAATCCTTGTGCCTGATCAATTCGGGTCAGTTTCAAGCACTTGCTGCTATAAATGAAGTTCATCTAAGGTTATTCACAGTAAAAATCAATATCCAATAGTTGGGGGAAATGTGGTGAGTTCTGCCATAGAGAAGTTCTGGAAGAAGAGAGACTTGCTGGTTCATGAAAAGCGCCATGCCGTTTAGCCTTCTGAGATGTCAGTAACTCAACCCTGTCGCTCCTCAAATGGCTTCTCAGGCACAGTGCTGCATGCTTTTGCATGCATTGTTTCACTTAATCCTTGCTACAACCCAAAGAGGTGTTATTATTTCAATCTGTACATGAAGAAACTGAGGCCCGAGGTAGTGTTGCTGAGACTGTGAGTGACAGAGCCAGGATTTGAGCCCAGGATCTCAGCTACCACATTGTCTCCCTGACAACTATTTCCCAAGGTAGCTGGTGCTAGGTGGGTGTGTGTTCCCACTCATCTGGGGATGGTCAGCAAAGATGACTGATTGAGCATGAATGGCAGTCTGAGTTTTGCATCTAGTCCCAGTACAGAAATGCCTCTCCACTGGAAGAAATTAAACTTGATGGGAAATGAATAAGCTGTGAAATCAGATCAACCTATCTTCCATCATTTCCAATCTTCTCTTCCTGTCTCCCACTGCTTCTTGCCTCCCATCACTTCCTGTCTTCCATTCCTTCCCTGTTGGCCTTGGATAAGTTACTTGACCTCTCTGAGTCCTGCTTCTTAGACTGTTTAATAAGTGGAATAATGGCCATGTTTCAGAGTAACAGAGTTAGATATGATCATGTATATGAACTGTCCACTCAGGACGGTAATTTTCTTCCCTCATTTCTTAGTAAGCGCTAGGTAAGTCCTGATTCCTCTCTTCCTCCTTTCTGGCTCTTGTCCTCAATAATCTCCTGGGAAGACTGGTGCATACCAAGGCATGAAAATGATGAAATGGATGTGAAGATACGTGAAACAAGTGGAAGGCCGTGGAAAGTACACTGTGGTCATCAGGGACAGAGACCTCCTCAGGCTAGCTCAAGTCAAAGGGAAGTTGGAAGGAGATAGGTGCATCTCACAGAGGGTTTCCTGGGCCTGAAGCTGGGATCTGGGAAATCAGCAGGATTACACAGCCAGCTTCAGACCCCTTCTCGGGATGCTTGGACTGCCATCCCTGCTTCTCTCTGTCCAGCCATTCATTTTCCTCTCACTATAGACTGGCTCCTTCTGCTCACTCTTCCATCTGTATGCAGCCCTGATGGCTTCTCTCAAATGGTGGCTTATGCCCTGAGTCTGCAGGATCTTTTACCTTGGTTTCCAATAGCTTACTGGCTCAATCTCTCAATATATTGATTCCAAAATCCCAGAGGAGAGAATCTGGTCCATATTTGAAGACTTTTCCAATCCTGGTCCAATTAGCTGTGAATGATGGTTCTGCCTCTACCAGGGGTTGGATAGGGCGAATTCTCTAAGAGGTGTGATTGGGATCTCCAATATGTTGGACTTCCTGTGAACTCATTAAAAGGGTGAGAAACAAACTGGATCAGAAATAGATGAAGAAGTACTGTCCTCTCTTTCCTCACTTGACTGAAATTATTTTGTATTAATGTTAAACCTAATGTTATTTAAGCAGTCCACACATAAAACTACTTATAAATGCCTTATGCTTATTGCTCTTAAGCAGATGTAAAGCTAAAACAAATTTATAAATTAAATACAAACAAACCTATAAAACCAATAACATCCAAGTTAGCAACATTAATTTAATGTGATGGATGATGGTCCTTGGCTGAAACTAAATCACTTCTGATAAAGTGCATTGAATACTGACTGCTGGAGTATGGGTTCTTTTGAAGTAGATGTGCCTGGACTACTGTTAACCATGTGGGATCCCTTCTCATCTACCACTCTGTCTTCCAAAAGGGCATTTTTTGACCTTTGCCTTGACCTTCAACTTGGAGTGTTAAGATCACTTCTGTTCTTTCCCATCAGCTCAAGGCAGTTGAAGTTGTACCACTTGACACCAAGGAGATTGTAAACACAACCACACATGCTCCACATGCAGTAGGATGAACCAACAAAGGGAGTCAACCAGGTGATGCAGAAAGTGCATGCATCAAGTTTGAATAGATTACTTTTGAAATTAAAATTTAAAATAATAAAAATTTAAAATTTTCAGAGGAAACTCAAATCCACAAGGATATGTCCATGCTAGAACCCCAGGACGGTACTCAGACTAGTTCAGCTTAGTGGATTCTGGTTCTACCTCCATTATTCTCCAGAGGTACAACCAAAGGGGAGTCCTTTTATCTCTTTATGTCCTCACCTGTGAAATGAAGCTTCCTGCCCTATGGAAGACACAAACCCATCATAAGGAAATATGTAAGACAAAGTATCTGAAATTGCATTGAAAATCACAAATTCAAGTGGTGGTGATTATGAGCTGAACTGTGTCTCCCCAAATTCATATCTTGAAGTCCAAAGCCCCAGTGCCTCAGAATGTGAGTGTATTTGAAGATAAGACCTTTTAAAAAGATAATTAAGGTAAAATGAAGTCATATGAGTAGGCCCTATTTCAATATGACTAGTGTCTTTCTAAGTGGAGATGAAGAAATTAGACACGCACGGAAGGTAACTATGTAGGAGAAAACAGCCACTCACAAACCAAGGAGAGAAGCTTCGAAGGGAGTCCATGCTTCTGACACTTGGATCTCAGACTTCCAGCCAGAAGTGGAACCAGAACGTGAGAAGATAATTTTCTGTTGTGTAAGCATCCCCATCTGTGGTGCTTTGTTATGGTAGCCCCAGGAAACTAACCCAGTGGCAAAATTGGCAAGTACAAAGTACTGGCAAATTGGTTAGCAGATTTCCTGAGTTATGGTGCTGGCACAGTTGTTTTCCATGCCCTAGGGCAATTTTTCATATGGGGTTTTACTTTCTCTGAGATGGGGTAATGTATAGATGCTGTCTTTTATCACTGGGCATTATGTATGGTAGGAAGGGGGGGCGGTGTGTGCTTATATATGCCTCTCTGACCGAAAAAAAAAAAAAAGACTATTAAGTACCCCAGATTTATTATCTCTTGATAAGACAGCCTGGGTGACTTGATTTCCAACTACTTGGTAACCTACTCATTCTTTAAGACTCCTCTTGAGCGACATATCCACTCATTCAACAAATCTTTATTCAGCCCCCACTCTGAGCCAGGCACTGTGATGAATAAATGTGTATAGTGGTGAGGAAGGCATATATGGCTCTGTCCTCATGGAACTTAGAGTCTATCAGAAGCAAATACTAAAGGGATAAACTAATAAATACACAATTACACGATGTGGGCTATGCTGTGAAGCAGCAGTAATAGGATGTGATAAAGCTGTTGGAAGAATGTGGAGAGCAGCAGTCCAAGCAGAGGGAACTCCCCATGTATAAGGAGGGAAAGGAGGTCAGCATGAGTGTGGTACAGGAAGGGGAGAAGTTAGGAAGAGCAGAGTGTGGGACTGATTCATCTTATAGGCTGGGATAAAGATTTTGGATCTCTTAGCTATTAGAATTTTTTTTTTTTCAGCTGTAAGTAGCAGAAATCTCAACCTGAAATGGCTTAAGCTATAAGGAGATAAATACTTTCTCATTAGAAGCAATCCACGGGCAGGGAAATGGGACCGACTCCTTTGGATGGCTACCTCGACTCCCATTTTCTTAGCCACCTTCCAGACATGGAAGTTCTGGCCAATGAGCTGGGAATGAAACTGCTCTGGAGTTTCCAGGAAACCTTTTGCACTGCTCTCTCCCCTCCTATTTTTTTCTGCCTGGACTGGGATGAGATGGCTAGAGCTACAGCAGCACTCTTGTGATCTTGAGGGAGAAAAGGCCATGTGGTAGATTGTTTTCTTGATCATGTTTATTTCCCCCCTCTCCAATAAGGATATTACACACCGTCTTCTATAGGAGGAGCATGCCTCCCCTCTTCATTGTCAATATGGCCACGTGACTTTGGCTAATAGAATGTGAACATATATGAGGCTTGGTCTGAGCAGATGCCTTAAATGCAGTTGGGTGGTTAGACTCAGCCTCTTTGGTTGGAATTCCCTCACTCAGTAGAACGGGCATGTGGAGTCTGCTCCTTCAGTCTGGGTGCGAGAATGCAGTCACATGGGGCAGAGCCACAACAGCTGCAGCCTCTGTACCCCTTGAGTAGATCATGCATATTGTTGTTGAAGGCCACTGAGATTTGGGGGTCATCTGTCACTTTAGCAAAGCTGATTAATTGAAGCCAAGTGAATAAATACACTGACCAGCTCCTTATTTCTGGAATTTTTTTTTTGAAGATTTTACTTATTTATTAGAGAGAGAGGGAGGGAGAGACAGCACAAGTGCATGTGAGAGAGCATAAGCAGGGGGAGGGGCAGAGGCAGAGAGAGAAGCAGGCTCCCTGCTGATCAGGAGCCCGATGATGCAGGGCTTGATTCCAGGACCCTGGGATCATGACCTGAGCCAAAGGCAGACGCTAAACTGAGCCACCCACGTGCCCCACGAATTCTTATTTTGTGAGAAAAACAAACCCCTATCTGTTTAAACTGCTGTAATTGGGTTTTCTGACCCTTGCAGCCAAAAGCATTTCTAAGGAAGGTGAGGAGATATAGGTTGACTCAGAGGCCAGTGGAATCACTAGGGCCCCCACCTCCTTTTGTCTTTCCATCTGCTATGCCTAGTGTATTCTCAGGCTAGGTCCATTCAAGTCTGCAAATCTGTATAATTACTGTCTCAGGTCCAAGCACCTGTAGAGACTCAGTAACTTCTGGAAAAAAAAAAAAAAGATGATTGCAGCCATGCACAACTGTTTTTGGGATCGAGAGTTATTTTTTAGAAGCCTCCAGCAGACATGTCTCTCCCTACTACCCACCTGCCACCACCAGGTCCCATTGGCTTGAACTGGTTAAATGCCCATCCCGAAACCTATCAATTAGGTTCGTAAGTGAGACCACCATGATGAGGCAGAATAAAATTTGGAAGGGGAACTTGTCCCTAGATAAGCAGGTAAGCGTCTGCTAGAGATCTCCTCTGGAAGCCATTTCTGACCCCAAGACTGGGTTGGGAGCTTCCATCCCCGGTTCTCACAATACCATCTTATCTCGTAGTGTATTGCAATGCTATCACTTACTGATGTGTCTGTTACCCCAGGAAGTTCCCATTTTATCTCCCTGTGTCTCCAGTATTTGTCCAGAGACTGGCAGATAGCAGGTGCCCAGTAAATGTAGAGGTGGATGCATGGGGATGGTGACCCACTGAAGGTGTCAGACTGCGGAGGAGCTGGGTAGGGAAAAGACTGGCTAGGTGGTAAGATGAGGGTAGTGACAGGCTTGCTTCTCTTGCCTAGCACCCAGGATTTAGTGGGAGGATGGGGGTGAATCTATTTTGAGTGAATATATGAATATATGCTGGAGGCAGCCAAACTCTCTGGAGTGAGCATCCTGCTTCATTCACTTTGAAGGAGCTAAACCCATGAAGGTGTTAAGATCTGGGCTCAAATTTTGATTCTTCAACTTTTCTCTTGTGTGATCATAAGCAAGTCAGTGTATCTCTTTGAGCCTTTTTGTTCATCTTGGGGCGAACCATAGGTCCTTATCGCAGTTGTAATGTGCCTGAAGCACTTCACATACACAAAGTGTAGTTGGCACACAAATAGTGGAGCACCTATTTTCCCTGCCTGCGGGGTTGAACAGAGGATCTGGACTCTGGGAGGGAACAAGCTGCAGAGCCCCCTGGAGGATAAAGGGTCCTATTGCATGCATCCGGGCACTGCTGAATGGCAGAAGGGGTTAAGAGCCCTCCTGGCCCAGAACAAGACAAATGGTCTTTCAATGTGCTTCCTATTTAAAGCTGGATGATCTACAGACACCCCATGAAGTGTGCCATTCGTAATTTAAAGGGCTGTGGTTGACAACGTGCCAGATTCCTTCCACCAGCCCCACAGGATGTAGCAAAGACACGCTCTGGGAGAACCTATTTAAAGAAAACGAATTGTGAGATGGGTGACTGTTAGGAGCTGAAACAAAGCTGAGCTTGTGAGCTCTGGAGAATCTGCGTTGCATGTCCCAGACCATGATAACAGGAGCAGAGTGTAGATCTCTGTCCATGGGTGTTATCGGAAGGGAACCCCACTCCGAAAATTCTACCTCCCTACCAGCCATTAAACTGTATTCCTTTGTGTCAAGCACTGCCCTCAATAGGCTCCTCTTTTAAAATTCTCTGGGGGAGGGACAACCCAGTAAGTAACTTAAAAATGTGTGAATCTCTTATTTAATTGGAGAGTTGGCACATCAGGATTTCTTTTATTATTATTATTATTATTTTATTCTTATGTTAATCCCCATGCGTTACATCATTAGTTTTAGATGAAGTGTTCCATGATTCATTGTTTGTGCATA